>NC_056725.1:868183676-868336176 GCF_019279795.1 Protopterus annectens | reverse complement strand
CTCACCGAACCCACCCTAACCCTCACGTCCACACAATCGCACACTTACCTGAATCCAACCCGTAAACTTTCCACCACAGTGCTGAAAATACCAAAGCAACAGAAACAGACAACTGAATTCTTTCCCCAGGAAAAAAATTAGATTTTCTGTTTCTTCGATATTTTCAGTGTTCGCTGAAAACGGGTCGATATTAGAAGACTCGAAATTTTGAATGCTTGGTGTTCTAATATAGACCCTTTGTTTAATACTGTATGAGTGAGGAGCTGATGAAAAAAGAGAATGAGAGGGAGAGAAGGCTGGATGATATGGGGATAGTAAATCATGAAGTACAATGGATTAGCAAGGAGGAAGTAAGGATAGCTATGAAGAGAATGAAGAATGGAAAGGCTGTTGGTCCAGATGACATGCCTGTGGAAGCATGGAGGTGTTTAGGTGAAATGGCAGTGGAGTTTTTAACCAGATTGTTTAATGAAATCTTGGAAAGTGAGAGGATGCCTGAGGAATGGCAAAAAAGTGTTTTGGTACCAATTTTTAAGAATAAGGGTGATGTGCAGAGCTGTAGTAACTACAGAGGGATTAAACTGATCAGTCACAGCATGAAGTTATAGGAAAGAGTAGTGGAAGCTAGGTTAAGAAGGGACGTAATGATTAGTGATCAGCAGTATGGTTTCATGCCGGGAAAGAGCACTACAGATGTGATGTTTGCTCTGAGAG
The DNA here is from genome assembly GCF_019279795.1 of Protopterus annectens. Classification (NCBI taxonomy): domain Eukaryota; kingdom Metazoa; phylum Chordata; order Ceratodontiformes; family Protopteridae; genus Protopterus; species Protopterus annectens. The sequence continues at coordinate 868,335,462 of NC_056725.1, read as the reverse complement.
TGTTGATGGAGAAGTACAGAGAAAGTCAGAAGGAGTTGCATTGTGTTTTTGTAGACTTAGAGAAAGCATATGACAGGGTGCCTAGAGAGGAGTTGTGGTATTGTATGAGGAAGTCAGGAGTGTCAGAGAAGTATGTAAGAGTGGTACAGGATATGTATGAGGGTAGTGCGACAGCAGTGAGGTCTGTGGTGGGAGTGACGAATGTGTTTAATTTGGAGATGGGCTTACATCAAGGATCAACTCTGAGCCCTTTCTTATTTGCAATGGTGATGGACAGGATGACAGACGAGATCAGACAGGAGTCCCCGTGGACTATGATATTTGCAGATGACATTGTGATCTGTAGTTAGAGTAGGGAACATGTGGAGGATACCTTGGAGAGATGGAGATATGCTCTAGAGAGAAGAGGAATGAAGGTCAGCAGGACTAAGACAGAATATATGTGTGTGAATGAGCGGGAGTATAAAGGAATGGTGAGGATGCAAGGAGTAGAGCTGGTGAAGGTGGATGAGTTTAAATACTTAGGATCAATAGTTCAGAGTAATGGTGAGTGTGGAAGAGAGGTGAAGAAGAAAGTACAGGCAGGATGGAGTGGATGGAGAAGAGTGTCAGGAGTGATTTGTGACAGATGAGTACCAGTAACAGTGAAAGGGAAGGTCTGCAAGAGGGTAGTGAGACCAGCTATGTTATATGGATTGGAGACAGTGGCATTGACAATAAGGCAGGAGTTTGAACTGGATTTGGCAGAGGTAAAGATGTTAAGATTTGCACTGGGTGTGACGAAGGTGGACAGGATTAGGAATAAGTATATTAGAGGGTCAGCCCAGGTTGGAAGGTTTGGAGACAAAGCCAGAGATACAATATTACGTTGGTTTGGAAATGTGCTGAGGAGGGATGCTGAGTATATTGGGAAAAAGATGCTAAGGATGAAGCTACCAGGTAACAGGAAAAGAGGAAGGCCTAAGATAAGGTTTATGGATGTGGTGAGAGAGGACATGCAGGTGGTTGGTGTGGCAGAGCAAGATGCAGAAGACAGGAAGAAATAGAAACAGATGATCTGCTGTGGTGCCCCCTAATGGGAACAGCCGAAAGAAGATGATGATGATGACTGTGTGAGTACATGGGTATCCTGACTGTTAACAATATCACAGTCATCCAAACATTTACTGTCAAATGATATAGGACAACTTCCATAACTTGTTTCTGTCAAACTTTCAATGCAACTTGATACAATGTCTCATTATCAGTATATGTAAACACTTTTTCTCCTTGCTAATATATGTCTTTGTCCGTGGCCACTATGGAAAGTACTCTGAAATGATTAATCTTACTACCTTTGTTTGAGTGTTCAAATCTATGCAGGATTCTGTTGCAGGATAACAAAGATGCTTAAACATCTGAAATGTTCATTAAAATTATTGGATCACCATTCTTTTTCCTTTTATCATTTGCGTGTTGTTTGGCATTGCGCTCTGTTGAGTGATAGCGATCAATAGAAGTGAATGGCATTATGCTGGCCACATTAAAAACTGCCATTTTTTATTTGGACTGTCATCAATGGTGCAATGAAGACTGGCATTGTTGGACTTTCCTCAGTAGTCTGGATAGTAATGAGTGAAGAAATTCATGTGGTCACACTCCTATCTTACTAGCATAATGTGTAAACATATTGAGCTTAGAGAAGCAGTACAGGTAATGTAGGGTTTGAAACCTGTTCACTGATCTTTTTACTGATGGAGGTCATACTAAATCTTGACACTCATTTTGGTGCATGAGTGTGTTGATGTGGGAATATCAGGAAAGATCAGTATTGACTAAAAGTGACAAACAGATTGTTGATACTTGTTAACCTCTGCTATCTCTGAAAAAACAAAAAAAATCTTGCTTTTTTCCCACTTTTCTGAGATTTAAAAAAGTTCAGTTACAGGCTTGCTGTTCTTGAACTGTTTGTAAGTTTCTGTGAGGCCATTTTTTGCTTGGGCTAAAGGAAAGTCTCTCTGTTGATCAGTGGCAGTGAAAAACATTGAGCAGCCTGCCTGCCCCTGTGGGAGTGGTTACTGACTTGAAACTGTAGTTTTATTGGCCATTTTGGGTCAATTCCAAAACTCCTTCATCTTCCTCTCTTAAAACCCTCTTTTGCGCGGTTTTGAGCATAGCGCAACAGCGGGCAGCGCCGCCTAATTGGGTTTAAACTATTCCTGGCTCCACAAAGTCTGCTCTTCTCTTTTTCCCTTAGAACTGCTCTATCTCTCAATTTAAACACCATATTCTCATTCTAAGGCCCTTCACTGGTCCAATTAAGTAATCCTACAAGTTAGCACTATTAAACCATAAGCACTACTTACTCTTATACTCTCTACGATTACCCTGTCCTCTATTGGTCCATCTTAAATTCAGTTTCCCTATTACTCTAGCATGTCCAAAGGTCAGTCAATGGTTTCCTCTCCAGTCCAGCTGGTGAATCTGGGAATTTTGAGGCAATGTTACAACTGTCTCATGTACACGGACAACCCTCTCGTCCTCCAAACAGGTTCAAATATATGTGAGAGATGCAACTATTTAGCCAAACTGGAGGCTGAGCTCTCTCATCTCAAAACTGGTGTAACCAGTCAGGAGGAGAAGGTAACCTCACACAACACAATTCCAGTATCACATAGTCCCACCACATCAGCGAACCAAACACATAAAAACACAAAAACATACTCAGAGGCTCTAAATAAAAATCTACCTAAGCAACAGAGACCACCAAAGCAGACATCCAAGCAAACGCTACTTCAAAACAAAACACACACAACACATAACCCACAAAGTCAGTGTGCCAAGCAGCCACAGCCCTTAAGGCTGAATAACACACCTGATACTCTTGTTATAGGTGACTCTATTGTCAGACACACTGACGTCCCGCTCACCAGGCTGAATAAAGAGAAGGTCAAGGTGAGCTGCCTGTCGGGTGCTAGGATCCGACACATAACACAAGCACTCAGGTCACTCCAAAGCAAATAAAAATATGACTCAGTCATTGTACATGCTGGTGTGAATGACCTGAGACGTACCTCCCTGGACTACATGAAAAGAGACATAGAGAAGCGCTCTGATCAAGTAGCCCAGGCTGGTATGACCCTGACCTTGAGCAGCATCTTACCCTCACCTAGAATGATGCCACAGTACAAAGACAAAATGATCGATTTTAACAATTGGCTAAAATTTTGGTGTCATTCAAAGGGGATCCAGTGTCTGTCAGCCTGGGATGACATGCTCGACAAGCCACGTTGCTTCGCTAGGAACGGCTTGCACCTGTCACCACTGGGCTTTCGGATATTGGCAAAGACTCTTGCCACCCCCATAGTGCCTTTTTTAGGCAAGGCTCAAAAGTCAAACCCACCCCCATAGACAGCACAAGGAACAAGAAACTAAGGGTAATGCTGCTAAACGCCAGAAGTCTTAACCTCAAGATGCACGCACTCAAAGCTCTCCTCAGTATGGAGAACATTGATATCTGTGCAGTGACAGAAACCTGGTTCAAGGCTCCAGAGAGCACCCCAGCACTACCAGGCTATACCTCATATCATGCTTTTCGGCCCCAAAACCCGGACCGAACCACAAAAGGAGGGGAGTTTCCATATTTATCAAGGATATCCACACCTCCAGGTTAGTGGCATTGCACGAAGTATCGGAGACCATCCATGTGCAACTAACAGTGGGCAAGACTGCTTTTCAGTTTATAGCATCCTACAGACCACCCTCTCAAAGTCAGGAATCCCATTCGGCTTTCCTGAAAACATTGGAGAACATGAAGATCTCTCCAAACACCATTATATTGGGCAACTTCAACTACCCAAACATTGATTGGGAGCACTACTCAAGCCCCAGCACCTTAGCTCAAAGATTCCTGGAAATTATAAACTCAAATGCTATGGAACAACTAGTCACCACTCCCACAAGAGGGGACAATATACTAGACATGATCATTACTAACATGGGGACTCTATGCTCCACACCAGAAGTATATCCCTCATTGGTAAGATCAGACCATAAATTAATTTCACTGGATGTCCACATCCCGACCCCACCCCCAGCCCAGAAAACCACAGTGAAAAACTTCTCAAAAGCGAACTTCTCACTTCTCAAAACCAAAGTGGAATCCTTCAAGGCCCCAGGGCCAGTGGAAACTACAGCCCAAACTGCAGAATCCTATATAAATGCATTCTACGGACATCTCCAGGAATGCATGGATCATGCTATCCCAAACAAAACCAAGACCCAATCATCCAAAGGCAGGCATCCAGTCTGGTGGACCCCTGCCATAAATAAACTGTACAACAGAAGGAGGAAGCTACTACATGATAGAGCAAAATCCCTAATAGGGAAGGCATCTCTGATCAGTACTAGCAAAAAATTACGATCCCTCATAAAATCCTCCAAGGCCAGCTTCGAGAGAAAAATTGCACAGGACACCAAAGACAATCATAAGGCTTTTTTCAGTTATGTTAGAAACCTGGGATGCAACTCCCAGACTTGTTCTGAGTTGATTCTAAATGACAAAAAATACACTGAACCCACAGACATTGCCAATATCCTGGCAGACAGGTTCAGTGCAAACTTCTCCACCCCCTCCCCCCCAAAATAGCATGTATCTATCCCGGCAGAGGGCTGCTTCCCAAACATCTCAGATGCTCATGTGAAGGCTGTCCTCTCCAAAGCAAAAAACACTGCTTCCATGGGACCAGATGGCATCCCAGGTTGCGTCCTACATGAACAACAAGAGGAACTAATCCCTCAAATAAAACAGCTATACAATCTCAGCCTCACTACAGGATATGTGCCCACAGAATGGCGTACAGCAACAGTGGTCCCACTCCACAAAGGTGGAGCCTCTACGGACCCTGGAAACTATCGCCCCATAAGCCTGACTAGCTTAGTCTGCAAGGCTATGGAGGGGATCATCATGGAGCTCATAAACAAAGACATTGGGGACCTACAGACACTAGATCCTACCCAGTTCGGCTTTGTCAAGGGCAGATCCTGCCTTTTGAACCTGGTTGACTTCTTCGAAACAGTCACCAAAGCCATAGATGAAGGAAAGGTAGTCCACACAGCCTATCTGGACCTTGCAAAGGCATTTGACACAATACCCCACTCGGGCATCATAGATAAGCTATCCAGCTTAAATATAAACCCCTATGTCACAAGATGGGTCGCAAACTGGCTCAAAGACAGAACCCACAGAGTGAGAGTTGCTGGAGCCATGTCAGACTCGAAACCGGTCACAAGTGAGTTCTGTCCTGGGACCACTCTTGTTCGGTATATACTTTTCTGAGGTACAGGCAAACGTGGGAGGACTATGGCTCACCAAGTTCGCAGACGACTGCAAACTGGGAGCCATAATCAACTCTCCAGCTGACACAAACATCCTTCAAAAAGGTCTCACAGAGACAGATAACTGGTGCTAGCACCATGGTTTAAAGCTAAATGCCAAAAAATGTATAGTCATACCCTTTGGCAAAAACAATGTGCCCACAAATTACCACATAGGCGGAAACCCATTAAGTACAGAGAAAGTTATTAGGGACCTGGGGACCCAAGTTGATAGCAATCTCTCCTTTGAAAACCACATTGCCAAAGTGGTTAGAAAGACCTTCTACATAGCCCACCTCATCATGAAGGGTTTCACATCTAGATCAAGAGAGGTAATCGTGCCCCTTTATTCATCCCTCATCAGGCCCATCATAGAATACAATGCCCCATTTTGGGATGTACCTTACCCGACACCTGCAGCAATTAGAAAGACCCCAAAAGTATCTCACCAAGAGGATCAAGGGTCTCAAACAGATGCCATATGCTGCTCGGTTAAAAAAACTCCAGCTCTACTCAGTTGCATACCGCCTACTTCGAGGCGATCTATGCCTGACATACAAAGCTATGTCAAATCCAGAATGAATGGACATGCTCCAACTTGGTACATCTAAATCCCTTAGAGCCACACGCTTGAGGGACTTGAACCTCAGCACAGAAATAAATAGAACTTGCTGGAGGGACAGGTTCATAACCCAGAGGCTCCCTTCACTCTGGAATAGAATTCCAGTTCATGTGAGGCAGAGCACCTCACTGAATCTCTTCAAGAAGAATCTCGATAAGTGGATGGGGGATTGTAGGTTTGTCCCAGGGATTACTCCTGCGTCACTATTAGACAGAGGCACAGTAAACTAAACCTTAAAAAGGGCACAGTATACTCAAATCAAGGGGTGGCATAAGCCATACAGAATCGGGCTAGGCTTATAATTGCCCCAGGGCAGATAGCCTAGTATGAACCTATGAACCTATTAACAGACAAGTCCTGTGAAATTATGTCAATATTAATTGTGTGTGAGAAATTAACACATTTCTTCTGTTACCTGTCCCCTTGTCCATTTCCATGGCATTATCTAAAGTAAGCTCTGACATTGTGACACATACATGATAGGACTGATGTGGCAAGTAGATGTGAGAAGGCTAAATGTGCCAGTGTAATGCATTAGTAGCTGTGCTCATTTCCATATATACACTGTCAATACACTGTTAATTCTACTTGTCATCAAGTTGGTATTCCCAAAAACTTGTTTGAATGCTTCTGATAAATATTGGGCAGGATTCACGAAGCCTCCGTGTAAGAGTTATAACTCATACACGGAGGCTGCAGTTAAACAGAGTGATGTCAGCATGCTTTGCATATGCATGAGAGCATGTTGAATCACACCTAAGGCTAACACGGTCCGTGTAAGACAGTAGGGGGCTTGTCCGTAGGCCGAGCCCTGTAAGCGGACACGCCCCCAGAAGAGGAAAAGTCTTCAAAGTAAACACCCACGACAGAGTCCACGGAAATGTGAATAAACACAACACAACACATGCCCCCACAGACTATGAACAGAAAACATATAAATAAACATGTTATATATTTTTTTTAAATTGTAAAAAAGTGTAACCGTGAGTGCGCTCGTTTGCGCGGGCGTGCCCGTAGCGCAGCTACAGTTAGCAGTCAGTGGGAAAGCATATAAGAACTAAATATGCAAAGTAAGCCAGGAAGCAATAGCGCAGCGGTAGAGATGTTGGCTGAAGAGTAGGCATTCATGGTTCGAGCCCCCACAACACCAATTTTTATTTTTAGCAAAATAAGCACGAAACAAGTCCCTGACAAATATGTACACATAAAACCACATTTTATGTAAAATGTAATGAAATAGCCCATTTATATTGAAGAAATGTGAGGTAACAAAAGAATAAAAAATGCCAGATGTGCCCATAGCTGAGCTACAGTTTAACAGGGTGAGTGCATCTGCCCGTATGTGAGCAGTGGTTTAACTGGTGCAAAATGAGTGCCTGTAGCTGAGCAGTGGTTTAACATGCTGAATTTAAGTGTCCCTAGCTCAGCTGAGCATAATATGCGTGCCAATAGCCAAATGAGGCTTAAACCAGCGTACCCCGTTTGCGCAGAGCTGCGCACCGCGCAAACAAGCTAACCGACGGGCAACGTTGAGCAAGCCGTATCAAAACTGCCTTTACACAGACACACCCGTCAGCATGTCTAGACAGTCGTGAAAAATAAAAAGCAGTGGCCAGGTTCGAACCCAGGATACTATACACCATAGTCAAGGTACCAAACCATTAAGCCATGACAGCAGTACCTAGAAATGCAATAATAGCTAATATATAGGAATGAATACAAACTGGAGCATGACAATGCAGGTTTACTGAAGTTGATACAATTCCAAAATAGCCAATCACAGATATGTGCGGGAAAAACGGACTATATAAGCCCCATAGGCGGGAATACACAGCATAAACGATTGTAGAACTGAACTGCAGGCAGAATGACAGGAGTAGGAGAGGGTAGTTGCTTTCGAGCACAGAGGTGGGGCATTGAGGAGTCCAGGTACATGGTCTGGCTAGTAGTCCACAATCATGAGGCCCAACTCATACAGGGCCAGGTCCTCTGGGGAGCATACAGAGCTGAGGCATGGGACCGGTTGGCTCATGATCTCACCAGTGCCACAGGGATTCCAAGGACTGGTGAGCAGGTCCATCACCACCATGCGGACCTGAAGAGACGCAAGCAGGACCAACTGAACCTTTGGATCCAGGAGGCCTGGCAAATGCCCAACGCCCCACTACTGAGTAAGTTACATTTAATTATGTATGTAAGAAATTAAACTAGCTGATATTATGGAGATGTGTATTCCAATATTACTTCATTTATATTACAGCTGCAGGTGTCCGTTCTGCGAACCGCAGAGCCTATGGCGATAGGCTGATGAGGTTGCGCCACCAAGCAGGTCAGTAATCCACTACCAGTAACTGTAAAGAAATATAAAAGTATGACAGTCAGCAAAAGAGTGCAGTGTAGTCACTAAGGAATAAAATGTGCAAGTAACAGTGTGAAAGTGTCTGCAAGTATTGCTTGATTACAAAAGTGTGTTTCAGCCTGTAAGTTAAACCGAAAAATGAAAATGTCTGACATAAATTCTGAAATAAAAATGCCCCACCTGTAAGAAAATAGTACACAACCTGCAGCAGGCTGAAAAGTATAGCTGCAGAAGATGATGAAATCACATGTGTGAAATATATCCCTGTTGAAATACTGAAACATGACAGAAGTGAGACTGCTGGAAAGGATTGTAATAACTACAGGTAAAACATGTCAATAAAGCCTAGAAGTAAGTACCATCCTGAATAGTAAAATGAAAGCAAGTGAGAGAGTGTGAGAAAGTGTCATGAATCCAGCAATACAGTAGTAATAACCCCTGAATAAAGTATACTGCAGTCAAGGCAGAATGAAATGCATGTGAGAATCAAAACCAAACAGCGAAATCTGTTCAAAGTGTTGCTGCATCTGGAATGTGTATCCCAAAATCTGGATATGTTGCTCTCAGTCTGCGATATGCAGATAGAATGATTGTCTGATATACCAAACATCCACACTTGTCTACAGCTATATAAAGCAAATGTAGCAGGATGATGTAGCTGAACAAAGCTAGATATGAATGTGTATGAAGAACAATAAAATGTATATTGATGTTGCAGTAACAGTCCTATCACCAAGTTGAAATAGTTATCATATAGGAAACTGTAGTTAGAACAGTAGTGTGTATATATCTGTAGCTATTAGAAATGTACAGCATATGTATTGGTATTTGAAGGTGTTAATATTATTTTCTTCACCCCACCCTATAACCACATATAACCCATTCCACGTGAAAATGGTATGTGCAATCACAATTAACACCCCTGGACGTTTGTCCTGTTGGGTCATATATATTTGCATGTCCGTTGATGCATCTGCCCTGTTCATACATCCAAACCTGATGGCCTGTTGCCATCAATTAACCCTGCATGTTGTTGGACTGTGTATTGCTGTTCAAATTATGCATGTGTTATGCACGCTGTTCAATGGTGTGAATATCTGGGTGTTTGGTTAATGGGAATACTAATGCATACTGTTACAACTAATTGTGAATGGTATTATATGTCACTAATCCAAACTGTCATGACATAATACAAAACATAGGACGACAGGGAAGGTGGGTTCCAGCGGACCCACCTCTCCCACCTCCGCTGGCGAGTGCACCTGGCACTAGTGCCGAGTCTGGACCCTCCTCCGGTGGCCCTGTGCCACCTGCGGGTGGAAGCGCTGCAGGGGATGGGGCTCGCCCCCCCTCTGCAAGTGTGGCCGGAGGAGAACCACCACTCACCCTCCGTAGCATCCGGACTGTGGTGCGTAGGGAGATTCGGGACTCTGTTCTCGAGCCCCTATGCCAGCTTCAGGCATGGGTGGCACAACTAACGGGCATGCCTGTTGCCCAGCCTACACAGCCCCCAGCACAGCCCCGTCCTGGGCAGTGAAGGAACAGTGGCAACTGCCTATGGGTGGGGATATCAGTTCCACTGTTGCCATCTGTGGGCTCATGGGCTCTGGATATCCAAACCTCCATCCCCGTCAATTGTGTAACCCCCCCCACACGTGTCATACACCGCCCCTGTATGTGTCTTGTTTGTCTTGTCTGTTTACCTACCCAACCTACCTCACCAGCTGTACTGACTTCCTTCACCTGACATACCACTCTCACCTGAAAAAAAAAAAAAGGGCACTCTGTACCCACAAAAAAATTACGCCCCATACATAGCTGCCCATTCTGCACACATGTCTGCTGGACATGGAATCTATCAATTACAATTGGCTGTACAACAAGTATTATTGTTGTCCTGACACCTCTCTCAGGGGTGGAAGGTTTCAAATGTCACACCAAATTACATACATATGCACAGCTGTTGCTGATGAAGAAATGGGCAGCTATGGGCCTTACCTACATCCCTCCTGCAAATCCCAAGCTTGTTTCCCTACTGTCTTACCCTCTTTGTGACCCCATTTTCACCACTTTCCTGTCTCCCCATTTTAATTTCTTTCAAAGAAAATAGTGCGGGTGTGCGCCAGAATAAGCACTGTTAAGCGGGTGTGCGCGTGTCTGCGCGGAGCTAACCGCCAGTGCGCATGCGTGAGCTCCACGCAAACCAGCGCTAACCTGGTTACAACTGCTTAAAAGTGCCTTAGTCACTTTGATTGACAGGTCCTGTACTCAGTTCAAAAGCAAAATAAAATCCCACTGTCAGTCCCAACCCAGGACCTTGGAAACACTAGTCTGTATGACCTACCACTAAGCCATGACTCTTATACAAGAACATTGTGCTAAAATAAATATAACATGTAATAGTAGGGATGAATGTAAAGGGAATATAGGATGTGTAGTACCCAAAGCATGTCATGTAGAATTACTGTCAAAACTACTGGATTCCCATAATAGTAGTGTGTGAACACAAACAGCCATGCTAGTTGGTAGCTTGTAGGTAATAATGTCAGTTAAAGTGCATATATAAATGTATGTATATGTACATATATATATATATATATATATATATATAAATATATATCTATATATAGTTGTAGGAGTCATTGTGCATACACACTTACTACAGGGAACATGAGAGAGGAATGGAGAAATGTGAATCTACAACACAGCCTGAATCATGAGAGAGATACTAACCTTTACACTCACAGAACACTGTCCACAGCATACCAGCATGGTCCCCGCCCTTACAATCTGAAAGGGCAACGCCTATCCCACATCCCCTTTTATAACACTGACCTGAAATCACAGTGAGAACTGCAATCAGTACACAACTGGCTGTATGCAATTAGCAAATGCTGGCTTACAATTGGTGCAGAGGCCATCACATGGACCTATGCAGATACCTACAAAAGCATCCAGTACTAACACTCCACACATGCAATACATTCATTGCACTGTCTGGAAGCAGACAGAGGGAGAGAGAAAGGTGAGAGAGAGAGAGAGAGAGAGAGAACAAAAAAAAAATTATACACTGTCTCTGTGACTCTAAGCTGTCAGCAGTGACAGTAGCAACAGCAAGCAGAAGCAGTGGTAACGCAACCAGCTGCGACAAACACAGGTAATGCAAAGTAGCAGGTTAATAGTGTGCATATTGTATCCCTTAATGTGAATGTGCTCTGTCCTGCAGTAGCCTCCTGCTATTGTTATACAATCTGCCTCTGTCTGGGGTCCACCGGACAGGATGCCTAACCTTTGTGCATAGGGTCTGGGTTAGAAATGTGTGTGCAAGTTCCATGCAATCTGTGGCATGTCCGTGGTAAGCATTTGCAAAGGGGTCAGCAGTGTGGGTTGTGGCTTCCACTGGCCCAGTGTGCTGCATGGATACCATCTCAGTCCTAGCAAGTGAATAACTGTCTAATCACATACATATCAAAGTAGTCTACTGTGCTGGTGGTGGTGGTGGGATATGTATATCCAGGCCGAGTAACTTCTGTCCACATCACAGTAGTGGATGGTGTCCCACATACAGTACCTTGGGATGAACCCCCAGAGTGAGGTTGTGCATTGGACCTGTCAGTGTGTGCTGACTGATGGGGCATGCTACTATGTTGTGTGGAATGTGGCAGGTATTGTTGCACAGGTGTTGGCTGAGCACTATCTGGCCATGTACCTGTGTATCCACCATGGCACACACACATGCAACATATGGGAGTAGTAGTATATCACTACACATGAGTATCATGTATAGTATGTGTGCCATATATTGCTGACATAGTCTGCTGATATCCTGTTTGTGTTCTCTTCCAGGGAGATGGCACATCAGCATAATCCCGCCTACTCTGTATCGGAAGACGAGGAGATCCACCAGAGCCTGGTGTGGGAGTATGACATCCTTTTTTCCCGCACCAGTCAGAATCAGCAGGAGAGGGCTGCACTGTGGCAAGACCTTGTCCAAAGGGTAAATGATATTGGCACGCATAACAGGACATATGAGCAGGTACGACATCACTGCAGTGATTTAATCTGAAGTGTCCGTCAGCGTGCATCAGATATCCACAGGCAACAGGTTGCCACAGGAGGTGGGGTGGCCACACATCCCCCCCTCACCAGACTGGAGGGGATACTCCTAAGTGTTGTGGCTCCAGCCCCGGAACAGCAACAGCAGTACACCTGCATTATGATGGAGGCTGGTTCCACACAGCAGCACAGCATGGAGCGTGCAGGTAATATGCCATATGTACACTTGACTGTTCTGTGCACTGTATCATATGCAATATCAATGGCACAGTTGTGCCCACTGACATTAATCTCATAATTTCTGCAGGTCCCTCCGGGGTTACAGCAAGGCAGGCCATCCATGCTGGTGAATGTTTTTAACATAACCTATAATAGTCCTGATAATGCTAGTAACAGTAGTGTAACTCAGTAGTGCTCTGTGTGTATACTGTGGGGTGTGCATGTGTGCATGTGAGCAGGTATGCCTGTGCCCATGTGTGCATGTGTGCATGTGTGCAGGTGTGCCTGTGTCCATGTGTGCATGTGTGCATGTGTGCCTGTGTCCACGTGTGCATGTGTGCATGTGTGCATGTGTGCCTGTGTCCACGTGTGCATGTGTGCATGTGTGCATGTGTACATGTGACCACGTGTGCATGTGTGCGTGTGTCCATGTGTGCATGTGACCACGTGTGCATGTGTGCATGTGTGCATGTGTCCATGTGTGCATGTGTCCACGTGTGCATGTGTGCATGTGTCCACGTGTGCATGTGTCCACGTGTGCATGTCTGCATGTGTGCATGTGTGCCTGTGTGCATGTGTGCATGTGTGCCTGTGTGCACGTGTGCATGTGTGCCTGTGTCCATGTGTGCATGTGTGCATGTGTCCATGTGTGCATGTGTGCAGAATTGCATCACTGGTAACAATGTCTGGAGACTGTAAACTGTGTTTCCTGTCTTCCTCCCACAGGTTCTGGTGCTGCTCTGGTGACCTGCAGCAGGGAACCTGAATCTTGTGCCAAGGGTACTGGTAATGATGATATTTGTGTAATGCTACAGGAAGTTGTGTCAGGGTCCGCCATTGGTCAGCCAATTGACAGTACACAGCTGTCAACCCCATCATTGTGCACAGTCATCCTGCCAGTACATCCTTTGTCACCATTGTCCCTAGGTGATGGACAGGATACAGTGGGCATAGACCAGGGTAATGTGGTACCTGTGGCACATGCGTCCCCACACAGCAGCCATGGGCAGGGTCCTCCGATGGTACCACACAAACAGTTGCCCATGGGTTCTCGTGGGAGCATCCGTGGGCGTACTGCCTCTGGCCGACGTGCCCAAAGAGGTCTGTCAACCTCAGCTATGTTTTGGACTGTCATGCAGGCACAGTCGCGTATGGAAAGGTACACCAGACAGGGTCTGAGGGAGCTGAGAGCATGTCGCACAGCCATGACAGACAGTATGCGTGACATTGCGGATGCTATCCGTAATTTCACCAATGTCATAGACAGATGTTGTGGGGACATATTACAGCAGTTCCACAACCAAATGTCCATGAGCCAGGGCAATGGTGGGCGTTTGCGGCGTCGACATGGCCGTATGCCGGCAACAGCAGCAGCTGGCAGTCAGCGCAGACGACAACAGGCTCGTGCACGCCCCCATAGCGCCAGCAGCAGCCCCAGCAATGCTGGGTCTGTGCTGTCATCGGAACACCCCAGGAGACCACGTGCACGTGGCTTTGGACAGTCCCAACAGGGACCTGTGTCCAGTCAACACACTCCCGCTTCTGATGACAGTACCCAGTCTGGCTTAGTACTGGATACGGTCCGTAGCACCCCTGCCAGGCACAGGTACCATGTCCGTGCCCACAGACACTGATCTGTATGACCTGCCAGGTGCAGTCTGTGGCTGTCCACAAACCCCTGTATATGGCAGCCATGAGATGGAACTGTGTGCATACATACACACATGCAAAATGTTAACACCTAGGGCGACCACATACACGCACACACTGCACCAACACTACCCCACCCTGTACTGCTGCCCCTCACCAACACACATACACACACATGTCAATTGGTGGTATCAGTGGCTGACTCAGGCATACCTAATCCACACCCTGTGCATATGATGACACTGTGCCATCTCCTGCAATCTCCAACATCATTGCGGGAACAGGTAAACACGTTGCTGATGCACAGGGTGACTACATAGAAGTGTATTAGTAGTATCATGTTGGTAACAGTACAGTGTGCTGCTTTGACTGTGTGTATATCCCAGCATGCCTGCTGCAGTAACTGTATGAATGTCCTGAATTGTTATCTGCACCCATAGTACATACCAAAGTGTAACAGCTGCACATAATTGCATGCCGGTGGTAAGGTTGTCAACAGATAGCCGCATACATGGGTAGCACAGGGGGAAAGCTAACGCAAGTAGTGATATGCAATGGTGGACATGTACAGTAATGGTGTCAAGTTGCCCACAACGACTATGCAATGTGGATGTTCACACATGTAGATATGTGTGCAGTACCAATGTAATCCAAATCACAAATAACTATGACATAATATCAGTTCTACCATGGGCATCTGCGTTGTGTATTCCTGGGTACATGTTGATAGTGCCTACATATTTGCATTGTTACTTACTGTTATTGTTACCCCTTCTTTGTTGTACAATGCACTACTTCCAGCCCTGTTTACTATAGCTTTGTTTGCATGCATGTTCGCTTGGGGTTCCCTGGAACACTGCTTACACCTGCAATGCAGAGTTACAGTGCTTCTATAGACTCCTAGTGACATCTGCATAGCGTACGATACGTATGTCAACTTTACACATGACAGAACGTCACTGTCTGTCCTGTACGCATGTATGTTGCCTGTGACACATTGCACATGTCTTACCTGGCATTTACCCACATGTGCAGTCATATATACCAGTGCTATGAAACAGTAGCGGTACACCTACACATACACGCCTTCAGTATGTTGTTCCCCATTGGCCCTATGTGTTGGTACTCACCATGGCAATCACACTACTAGGGTAGCATGTGCAAAGGTAACCTGTGAATCACCTCTATGGTCCAGTTGTGGTTTATGTGAGTCATGTGGCAATGTCACAGCTGCCACATGTATGCAGTCAGCCATCACCCTTGGCCAGGAATGTACAACACATGTGTGGGATGCCACCACACAGCCAATCTGGGGACTGGGCTCTCTGAACCCAGTAATGCCATACCCTGTCAGGTGGCATGTCATATATACTACATCCTGGACAAACTTCAACCCCAATCCCTGCTGCTACTATTGATAAAACCCCTGAAGATGTTTCTGATAGTTTTGACCAATTCTTTACTGAGACATTTCAAGCCCTAGCTAGCCATCTACCTCCTAGCTCCCCTGGTCCTGAAAGTAGCACCCTAGAAACCTACTTGCGTTCAGCTGCCAACCAGTCGCCACTTCACTTCTCCGTACCTTGACTGAAACAGTGAAACCCACTACACTTTCTGCTGATCAACTCCCTGCCGAGTACCTATCAAAATCAGATGATGCTATTGCTTACCCGTCTCAAAACTAATCAAACGAACCATGGTAGAATCTAAATTTCCCACCATCTGGAAAATATCCTATGTAATCCCACTTCACAAAGGAGGCAGCTCTACTGAATTCTCCAATTATAGGCCAATAGCTATACTCTCTCCACTTGCAAAGATTATGGAAACTTTATTCATAGACAATTCATGCACCACCTAATCCAAAATCGCCTTATGGCAGACACTCAGCATGGCTTCCGTCCTCATCACAGCACTACTTCAGGCCTCCTAGCCTTTACTAACACCATAAACCATACTTGCAACACTAATTATATATCCTCAGCCCTCTTTTTGGATCTTTCCAAGGTATACGATATGGTTGATCACCAACTTGTAATCCACACCCTGCAAACATTCTGTCTAGGTACTGGAGCCTTCCAATGGTTTCAATCCTACCTGCATGGTCGACAGCAGGCTGGCCTCTGGCAGAACAAACTCTCTAACCTTCTACCTAACACCCTCAGAGTACCACAAGGCTCTATACTAGGGCCCTTGCTGTTCTCCATCTTCATTAACGACCTTTATACTGTCATTCCAAAAGTCAGCTGTATCCAATATGCTGAAGACTCTACTCTGATCTGCTCAGCCACATCTCCAGTAGAGTTATGGTCAGCTACCCAGACCACCTTTAATACAATAGAAAACTGGCTTTCTGAACATCGTCTGATCCTAAATCCCAAATAAACTAAACTGCTGTTATTTCACCAACACGTAGGTCGACCGCTTTCACCTTTACCATAACATCAACTGATGGCACAATAATCTCCCCTGACCCATCTACTAAACTATTAGGTGTCATCATAGACAATAATCTCAAATGTGACCTCCATGTTAACCAAATTATCAAAGCCAACAATAAAAAACTAGGGTCACTTTACAGAATAAAACCCTTCCTAACCCCTCCAGCAAAAGGTGCCATAGCTCGCTCACACCTTCTTTCAACCCTTCTGTATGCATCCCCTCTACTCTCGAATATGAACAAGACTGTCCTTAACAAACACTCAATTTGCTACAACCACATTGCCAGGTTTGCCACTGGGCTGCCTTTTAGGACACATCATTGCATCAATCTAAATCAGCTTGGTTGGCTTGAAATACCCAGCCTAATACAGTATAACCAACTGATTATGGCCTATAAAATCCTCTATAATCCGGACAATACTCCTGCACTTCAAATATTATCACCCCCTATAACAATTCTAGACCGCTTCGATCCTCTAACAAACTACTAATTCAGACTAGCAAATTTAATAACACAGCCGGTGATTCTCTCTTTGCAAACTCTGTTAGTAGATCCTGGAACTCACTTCCAGCTGATATTACCTTACTTTCCACCTTAGGTCAATTTAACACTAGACTCAAACAACATTTGTCACTTAACTGGCTATGTCAATGTATCAAGCCTGGCTAACTCGAATGTGTAAAATCTGTTAACCAGTTTACTGTGTAATTTAATTTAATCCTGATTTGTGCTCAGGACTAACATTAACCTGTGGAACATGTTTAACTTGCTTACTTATGTAATCTCTGTAAATAATCTGTTTGTAATATGTAATGCTGGTATTATGTAATGCTGCATCTGCTTACCCTTGTAGCTTTTCTCCCCGTGTCTCCCCTGGAAATGGACATGCATCCAGTCGGACTATCCCGGTCAACAAATGTAGGATAAATAAATAAATAAATAAATAAAATATATTACAGTGACTACAATACAAGTCAGATATTGACACGCACTGACAGCATACTGAACACATTGGGGCATACGTGGGGACTCAGAATAGCATCCTGCCTGAGCATCACACACCTCCGCAGCTGGCACACAGGCATATGTTCCGTCGGAACAGAGCACATGCCACACATGGCACACACATCCCCTGTGCCACACACTCACAGCCTGTAGGGCTACACAACACACCTGCTACAGACGTGTCAGGTACCTGTCTTGGGTGCTGCACTGGGGTCCCGCTCAACAGGCTGTATCTGGTGAAGGTCACAGTGATATGCCTCAGGGGCACTATGGTCCACCACAGAACACATGCATACAGATCAGTCAGAGGCATGGACACATATGACTCACTCATTGACCATGCCAGTATGGCTGACCTGAGACATACCTCCCTGGACTACATGATAGGGAACATAGAATGGATCTCTCAGCATGTGGCACAGGCCAGTATGAGCCTGATCTTGGTTGCCAACATACCCTCACCAGGTATGCTACCACTATATGTGGGAAGAGTGTTATATGTCTACATTATGCTCAGTCTCCACTGTCATTCATAGGGTATCCGCTGGCTGTCAACGTGTGCTTACATGCTAGGGAAGCCACAATGATGTGCAAGGGTCATCTTGCACGTGACACCCATGGCCCGATGTATAATGGCAAAGCTCCTTGGTACACACATACTGCCTTATGCTGCAGGACATGGTTTACATAGCCACCTCCGTGGGTATCACACAGGTTAGGACACTAACAGTGCTGCTACACAACAACAGCAGTGTACACCGGAAGATGCATGCACCGGACACTGTCCTCAGCACGGTGAACTGCAATGTCTGTGCAGTACCAGATTCCTGATTCATGGCTCACAGGTGTTACCCATCACTGACAGGTTATGCCCCATACCATGCCTGTCGTCCCCTACACATGTAACACGCATGGACAGGGGGGTGGTATCCCAAGGTACCACAGATACACACACCTCCAGGTTGTTGGCACAGCACAAAGCATCAGGGCCTAATCATGTGCAGCTAACAGTGTGTCAGACTGCCATCTGGTTCATAGCCTGGCACACACAACCCTCCCATACACAGGAAGACCACCTATCCTCCATAATAACACTGGCAATATGACAGTCTCAAGAACTGTGTTTATATGGCTGGACTGCATCCAGCCAAACATTGTGCATGAGCATTACTGTAGCTACAACACACTAGTTGAAGGGTTCACAGCATGTGGTCACTGAATTGCAGTGGAATGACATGTTACCACTACCACAACAGGTGGGAACATGTAGCACCTGTACATCGACTACATGTACACTATATGGCCCAGACCAGATGTGTATCCCCTGCTGTAGGTATTTTACCATATACACCCACACTGTATAGACACATACCGCGTGCGGACCCTGCACAGTAAGACACAGTCATATTGGTATACATTGCAAATACCATTTATCCACTCGAGGCATGTGTCAGACATGGTAACTACTGCAGCTCACAGGTATTTATGTGTATGTGTCACAGACATACATCATGTGTGCAATGCCATTGCTGGTTTAGGCAATGGCATGCATTGTTATGTACAAAGACCAACACAAGGTCATACTGTGTGACACAACCACACATGGCAGTTGTGGGTTACCAAAACATACCTATCTGTACTCTGACAATGGTAATAGACACAGTAGCAGAGCGCACTATTGGCATTACTAGCCAACTAGCCCTGTTTGGCTGTGCTGATAGTGTGGTGACATCCCCTGTGTTTACTGGGGGAATATGCAGAATCTGGTGTATTGTAGTATTTGCCAAAAGGATCTGTTCTCTCACACTTGCATTTACACACACCCTACTACCCCCACACACACACTTGCCATTTGCAGGATTCATTCCCCTACCTAATTAAGTCACGACACGTGAGAGAGACGCATTAGCGAAGTGCACTATTCGGATTACTAGATAGTTCCTCTTCTCTGGCTGTACTTATAGGGTGCTGACAACATCAGTATTTTGAAAGGGTAATGTGCATCAGGAAGTGTGATGTCCTGATTGCCAAAACTAACATGTTTTTTATATGGAAGTGCACACACACAAACTCCCCACATCCAAACACACACACACTTGCCACTTGCAGGTTTCAAACCCCTACCTAAATATGTCAATGCACTTGAGAGTGACGCTGTAGCAGGTTACGCTATTCTGAGTACTGGCAGATGTCTTTTCTCAAGCTGTATGTATAGGGTGCTGTCATCATCACTGTTTGGAAAGGGTAATGTGCATCATGTAGTGTGATCCCCTGATTTCAAAAAGGCACATGTTTTTTCATACAGATTTGCACACACACAGAGTCTCCACATCCAAACACACACACATGCCATTTACAGGTTTCAAACTCCTACCTAACTACATTACGACACGCGGGAGAGACGCATTAGCAGAGTGCACTATTCGCATTACTGGGAGGCTTCCCTTCTCCTGCTGTACTTATATGGTGCTGACATCATCTGTGTTTAGAAAGGGGAATGTGCATCCTGTAGTGTGTTCTCCCAGTTGCCAAAAGGGACATTTCCCTCACACAAAATTGCACACACACTAACCCCCCTCATCCAAACACA
Organism: Protopterus annectens; assembly: GCF_019279795.1. Lineage (NCBI taxonomy): Eukaryota > Metazoa > Chordata > Ceratodontiformes > Protopteridae > Protopterus > Protopterus annectens. The sequence continues at coordinate 868,315,163 of NC_056725.1, read as the reverse complement.
CACACTTGCCATTTGCAGGATTCAAATCACTACCTAACTATGTTATGACACTCGAGACGGACGCATTAGCAGAGCGCACTATTCGCATTACAGGGAGGCTTCTTTTCTCCTGCTGTACTTATAGGGTGCTGACATCATCTGTGTTTAGAAAGGGGAATGTGCATCCTGTAGTGTGTTCTCCCAGTTGCCAAAAGGGACATTTCCCTCACACAAAATTGCACACACACACTAACTCCCCTCATCCAAACACACACACTTGCAAGATTCAAACCACTACCTAACTATGTTATGACACTCGAGACGGACGCATTAGCAGAGCGCACTATTCGCATTACTGGGAGGTTTCCCTTCTCCTGCTGTACTTATAGGGTGCTGACATCATCAGTGTTTAGAAAGGGGAATGTGCATCCTGTAGTGTATTCTCCTAGTTGGCAAAAGGGATACTTCTTTCAAACAGTCTTGAGCACACACTAACCCCCTCCACACACACTGAGCATATACAGGATTCAAACCCCTACCTAACTATGTTATGACACTTGAGACAGATGCATTAGCGGAGTGTGCTATTCGCATTACTTGGAGGTTTCCCTTCTCCTGCTGTACTTATAGGGTGCTGACATCATCAGTGTTTAGAAAGGGGAATGTGCATCCTGTAGTGTGTTTTCCCAGTTGCCAAAAGGGACATTTCCCTCTTACAGCCTTTCACAAACACAAACCCCACTAACCCACCCACACTGAGCATTTGCAGGATTCGAACCCCTACCTAACTATATTATGACACTTGAGGGAGACGCATTAGCAGAGCACACTATCCGAATTACTGGGCATTTGCTCTGCACCTGTAGTATTTATAGGGTGCTGACATCTTTATTTCTACAGAGGTATGTACATGTAGTATTACCTGTCAGGTGGGGGATAGCATATATATGCATTTTCAGCCACCTACGTCAGGGTCAGATATGCACATCGCACTGGCAGGTTATGTTCTATACCATGCTTTGGGACCACAGGACCTGTAACACACAACACAACCAGTCCAGAACACCACACCCACATCCAGGACACACACTTAGCTTCCCTGGGAACAGTGCCAGGATATGCAGGTGTTCACATACACCATTCCAGTTGTTAACATCAGGTTCAGGCATATTGTGTGTGAGAACTACTCAGGCCTCTACCACTTTACCCTACAGCCACTACAATTTGTGGGTCCATGTGCTATGGCAGAACCACACACCACAGCCACATGGGGGAATACATATTGCACCTGTCCATCTGCAACGTGGGTACTCACTGTTCCACACCAGAGGTAGACCACCATTGTGATATCTGACCATATCCACCTTTCCCTGGACATCCATATCACATCTCCACCCCCAGGCAAGGTTGTCACTGCACACAAACTGTATTTAGCACAAGCAGACTCTATACTTGTGTAGACTGGGGTGGACGACTTCAGAGGACCCATGCTGGAGGACTATACTGGCCACTCAGCATAATCCTTGACAATTGCATTCTATGAGCATGTGTACGGTTTGCATTGGTCATGCTATCCCACATATACCCATGACTGCTCCACAACAAGACACCTGTCAGTTGTACACCAGCCATATATGCGCCGTACAACAGACAGAGTGACCTAATGCATTGCAGAGCTGTAGCCCACAGAGAGAGGACATCTGTGAACAGTTCCGGCACGGCACTTCATTCACACATACTCATTACAACACAGTGTTGACAGTGGAATCATCCAGAGAATGCGGATAGGGCTCCCCTCAGTCTGTTATTGATGGACACCTACTGTCAGAGATCCTCAGCAACCCTCTCACAGCACACACCGACAACATGGCTGTGGCTTAGCACATTCAATCCCTGGGACCTCCACAGTGCCCCTGCTTGACAGAGGCACAGCTCACTAGCCTCACATGTTGCCTTCTGTGACCTACTTTACAGTGGCACAGTAGCCTACTGTCCTGGGGATGCAGATGCCAAGCACACTCTGGCTGAGCTGTCATTCCCTAGGGCAACAAGCCTAGTATTGACCTCTACACCCATATGTTCAGTTGTCGGATGCACAATATTTGTTGTGCTGTTCTACTGTTTGCAGGTCTTTATTGCCATAGCATTCCCTGTTCCTATGACCAACTTGTGTATCTGTGGAAGATGTTTGCATATGACAGCGATCCACTATATCACTTATGTCTCTGTAGTCATTTACTGTGTGCACTGGGCTGATTGGCTGTGTTGTGGTTGGTTCCTGGACTGACACGTACAAATACCAGATATGTGTGGCCAACTGCTAAACGGAGATATGGCCTAAGTGTGTGAGCATGCCCAGTTCAGCCTTTCCATGGCATGTTGTCTGACATATGCCTCATTTATCAAAGTGTGCGAGCATGCCCAGTGTGAGCTTTCCATATGTTGCACTCTGAAGTCCACCACATATTTGGGTGTGTGTGAACTTCAACAATATCTCACGTTTATGGTTGTGTGTTGGGTGTCATGTTGTGTACTAACTGGCCAACTGCTTCGTGTCTGGCACAACAGGGATTATACTGTGCCTGCAGGGGTTGCATGGAATACTTTGCAGACAGTTCTCAACATACTTTCATAATGACCTAACACTGTAGTACTGTATAGTGTACTAGTTCAGTACTTTCACTGTCGTGGACGGTATCCTGGGCTTTAGTCCTATGACTGCTTGACATCTTCATAGTGAGCACAACAGACTGTGTAGGGGCCAGTTGAGCACATATGACCATGTTGCAATATGTTCAGATATGGACTACCTACACCAGGCTCGTCCAACATTGCTAGTGTATTCCACAACATGGGTGGACATTGGCAAACACTAGCAATGTTCCTTAGGCCATTTCTGATGCTAGTCACAGGGTGTGTTTGTCCTTCGACACACATTGTAACTAGAGTTTGCCATGACATATGTCATGGTTAGTATACTGTGCCTCAGTCTACCTCTGACATAACAGTGATACCCAGGGTTAGCCTACCATCTCCCATACACTCATCAGGATTCCTCTTGAGGGGTGTCGATATGTGACTCTCTGGCTGACCTGTACCAGGAGTTTACTGAAGAGTGGGGGTGCCTTCTGTGTTATGGATCATTCTGTACAGCTTGTCCTATGTATGTCAGTGCTGGGGTTCAGGTCTCTCATGTGCATAGCTCACGGCCATTCAGATTGTACAAGGTGCAACATGTTCATTCATTCCAGGTTGGACATGGCTTCATACATCAGGCACAGCTTTCCTGTAGCTGGGAAGTATGGCGGTGTGTGGAGCTGCAGTTTGTTTACTCAGGCAACACATGGCATCTGTTCATGCTCTTTGCTACTCCTGGTGGGCTACTGTTGTGGACTTTACAGTTGTTGGAGGTGTCTGCTGCGGTATATCCCACAGGGGCTATTGTAGTCAGTTGTGACGCTGATGGAGGATGACTGCAGAGCCACAGTGAGTTCCCATTATCTACATCTGCCAACCTTCATGTTTGGGTGAGTATATGGTACATGTTTCTGCGAACACTACAGCCACATGTTTGTCCAGTGCAGGATATCTATCACCTTTTGTACCCAGGTCTCACATTACATGTTAGGTACCTCATGGGTTAACACCTGTGTGGTAATTTGTGGGCACTTACTGTATATCCACGGTGATTGTCTATACACAGTTCTGCAATTAGCTTGCTGACATGGCTATGGCTACAGTTGTCTGTTTGTAGGTGGCCCTTTTATAGGTTCATAGGTAGATACTAGGCTATCTGCCCTAGGGCATTTATAAGCCTAGCCATAGTGTATTTTGCTTTCGCCTCCCTATTAGATTAGCCTACTGTGCCTCTGTACAGTAGGTCACAGAAGGTAGCCCTTTAAGATTAGTTTACTGTGCCTCTGTCAAGCAGGGACACAGAAGAGACCCCAGGGGTGAATTTGCGATTTCCCATCCACGCGTGTATGTTTGACTAAAAGTAACGGTATGGCAGGAGCGGTTGCTTGCATCAGCTGGGGGTCGGATATGGTGGGCTGTTTGTACTCCTCTGCATACATGTTCAGTCACAGTCCTTCCATGTTGGCCTATACCTATGGGACATATATACAGAACGGGGGTGGGGGGGGCCAAAACCAGGCCTTGTGGGATGCCACTCATATCCGCTTTGTAGTCTGACATGGATGCGGCATGTCTGACCATGTCAGTTCTGTCCTTGGTCTGGTTTGCAACCCCTCTACTGACATAGGGGTATATATTTAAGCTGGTGAACATATCCATACTGAACTCATACGGTATTGTCTAGAAGCATATGCACAGTCCAGCTACGCTGTGTGGACCACATTGCCCTCATCAATGACCTTAATGACTGCTTCAAATGGGTCAGACATGTTTAGGGGCAGGTTCTGCAGTTACGACAGCCACACTGTGTAGGGTCCAGTATCAGTAGGTCCACAATAGCCTTCTGTCTGCGGTACATACTGATCCTTTCCATAGCTGTGCAGAACAAGCTTGTCAGGATCCTGGGGTGGTAGTTTGGAGTATCCATTCAGGCAACACCTTTGTTGTGATGGACCACTGTTGCTGTACACTGCTCTTTGGGTACATATCCTATGTAAGGCTGACATTGGGCAGTAGTGTGATTTGGCATTCCATTATTCTTGGAGTCCATGTTGGCCTCAGCACAGGACACCATCACATACCTTTGCTGCTGTGTGTTCTGCTTTGCAGATGATGGCTGTTACCTCAGCATCTGCAATGTCAGGGGACCATCAGTCTGCTGGGATAGGTATTTTGCACTCGGGGGGGGGGGTGTTTGCACTGCACCTGACAGGTTGTATGTTAGCAATATGTGTGTGTGTTTGGTATGTTGTTTGTAATATCTGTGTGATTCGGAGCATATCTGTGGATGCCCAACATGGTTCCTACCATCAGTTGGGTAACCCTTGTGATTATCCTTAGTGTCCTGTACGTTTTGTATCTTTATAGGTTCATGGGTTCATACTAGGCTATACACCCTAGGCCATTAGTAAGCCTAGCCAGAGTGTGTATCTTTCACCACCCCTTGCTATGTTCAATTATGGCCATTTATGAAGTTCTTCACTGTGCCTCTGTCTTGTCGTGACACAGTGAGGACCCCCAGTATACATGTACGGTCATCCATCCACTTGGCAATATTCCTGTTGAGGGGTGTCAGTGAGGGGCTCTGCCTACCATGGATTGGGATCCTGTTTCTGGGTGTGAGGAGCCTCTGGGTTATGTATCTGTCCCTCCAGCACATCTTATTTCATTATGTGTTGAGGCTGACATCTGTGACTCTCACAGCTCCAATGGCTTTGATTTCCTGTGGTGGAGCATGTCCATTACTCCTGTGTTGGACATGGCCTTGTACAACAGACATACAATGCCTCTGTGTAGGCAGTGTGTGACTGCAGTCAGCTGGGGTGTCTGCAGCCAGGTAGCATATGACATATATTTCACACCCTTTATCCTGTTGGTGGGGTAACTATGAGGTCTTCCGAACCGCTGCAGGTGCCACGTATGGTACATCCCATATGAGTCATTATACTAGATTATGGGTCTGATAAGGGAACAGTACAGTGGCACAGTGACCTCTGTTGATGTTGATGTGAATCCTTTCATGATACGGTGTCCAGTATCGACAATCTTCATAGCCACATTGGCATTGTGGGTGTCACATGACAGATTAATGTCGACCTGTGTCCCTAGGTCCCTGATTACTCCTTGCATACATAATGGTTTGATACCTATGTGGTAATTTGTGTGTACCTTGTCTGGTATTTGGTGGGACATTCATACTGTCCAGTGTCTTCGGATGTCTGGGTGGAGTTCTTGTGTGTGAGAGTGTGGTCTGTCGCATGCTAGAGACTGTACAGCAGTTTTGACTACAGTTATGTGCACATGGGTGGTCTCCGCTGCTTTGTGCATTGTCAGTTACCTGGCAATATGGGTGCCTGTGCTGCATATGGATACTCCCCCTCCTTTGATGTTTTGGTGCAGGTGTTGGGGCCATAACACATGATATGTGGTATAACCTAGTAGTGCTGGTGTGCTATCACTAGGCTTGCAGCAGGCTTCTGTCACTGCACAGACATCAATGTTCTCCATAATGGGAAGTGCCTCAGGGGCACGCATATTGCAGTTTACACATCTGGCATTGGTCAGCATTACCCTTATGTTTCCTACCACTTATGTTTTCTAGGGTGGTGGGTAGTCTTTTTGGCCTTGCCTACATACAGCTCTATGGAGGCGGCAAAGGCCTTATCCAGTATCCAGACGCACACGAGTAACAGCTGCAAGCCATCCCTGGAACAGCAGCATAGCTTGTCATGCTTGACATCTCAAGCAGACAGACATTAGACCCTCTTGGACTGACAGCTGTAACTGTGCCAGCTGTTAAACATGAGCATTCTGTGTTTGTACTGTGGCATCATTCTTGGTGAGGGTTGGATGCTGCACACAGCCAGTGTCATACCGCCTTGGGGTACATACTCAGAGGGACCATCCATGTCTCTTTTCATGTTGACCAGGGAGGTACATCTCAGGTAATTCACACCAGCATGGACATTGTGTGCATCATATTTCTGCTTGCTTTGGGGTGACCTGCGTACTTGTGTTATGTGGCATTTTGTGCAGCCTACAGGCAGCTTACTTTACCCTTTCCCTTGTTCAGTCTGGTGAGTGGGACAGCAGTTTGTCTGCCTATACAGACACCTATTACGACTGTATCAGGCATGTTGTTTCTCCTTCTGGCCTGTGACTGTTTGGCACACCAGCTTTGCGTACTATCCATTGCATGTGCTATGTTTGAAGGTTGTGGTTGCTTGTGATCTGCTTTGGAGGCTTCTGTTGGTGTGGTGTGTTTGTAATTAAGGCCTCCGGGAATATTTGTCTGTGTTTATGTGTTTGGTTTACAGTTGTGGTAGGTCTATGTGGGACTGGGTTTGTGGTGTATGTGGTTACCTTCTCCTCCTGACTAGTTTTGACAGTACTGAGTTGGTGGAGCTCAACCTCTGGTTTGGATACATGGATGCATCTATCACATATATTTGTATTTATTGGGGGGTGTTGTGGTTGTCTGTGTACTTGGGACTGGTGTCACATTGCCTCTGGATTCACAGACTCTACTTGTTGTGGCTGGACTTAGTGGATTGTATGTGTGGACATATGCTATTGCCATACTACTGGTCAGTGATTACTTCCCTTTTTATGTTTGCTCTATCATGTGGTAGCTTCCTCATTCTCTTGCATGGTTTGGTAATGGCTGGAGTCCAGCATGCCAAATGCCTGCATGTATGGCATTGTGTGTTGTTGTTATTTGTGATTGCATACTCCAAGCATTCCTGGCTGTGTTCATGGAATGCCTGTATAACATGTTCTGTGGTGTGTCCCATATTCTGCACTTGCACAGGGCCTTTTGTGGATTCAACATCGGTTTTGAGGGCTGCAACCTATGCTTTACACATGTTTTTCACTGTGGTATTCTGGCCAGGGACTGGGGTCAGGATGTGTATATCCAGTGTGATTACTCTATGGTCTGGTCTTACCAGTGAGGGGTACACTTCTCATCTTGCCATCCAGTACACATGTTGCTGATTATCACATCCAGTATGCTTACCCTCTTGTGGGAGTGGTACATTGTTCCTGGGCATTTTGGTTTATGGAATCTGGGTAATTTTCTCCCACTGTGTTGGTGCTAGTATAATGCTCCCGGTGTATGTCTGGGTATTTTCAGTCAAGCAATATAATGTGGTTTGGGGGGCTTGATATATTCATGTATTCCGACATAGGCCAGGTGCAGTTCCTGGTATTAGGACAGTAGTCTGCAGCAGGCTATATACTGGGAGGCGGTTTTAGCCATTGGTATTTGACCATGGCTAATCCATGCTGCTTCTTGTTGTGGTACCAACATGGGGGTGTAGTTATCCTTGCCATTTCTTGCTAGTCACCCTCCTTTTGTAGCTTGTTCCATGTTTTGTGGCTGTACAGCACAGTATGAGGTGTGACCTGGTAGTGTTAGGGTGCTGATGTGAGCCTTGACCCAGTTCTCTATTACAGGACTGGTATCTACATTCTCCATACTGTGTGCGTTTACACTGCACACATCTTGCTGTTTATACATCTGTCATTGGGTAGCATTACATCTAGGTTCCTATCCCTTGTAGAACCTATGAAGGTGGGTTTGTGTTTTGAGACTTACCTATTCAGGGCATGCTGTGGGTACTGACAGCCTTTGCTAGTATCCATGGGGCATGGCATGATAGGTGCACGCCACCCCTAGCAGGTGGTGCATCATGTCATGCTCTGCATGTCTTCCCAGCCTGAAACACATTGGCTCCCCTTTGACTAACTGCATTACTTCAGCCAGTTATTGCACTTGATCATCCCATCGTCATTTTGTGGCTTCATGCTTGGTGAGGGTGGACGTTAGTCAGGGTGCCCATGTGTGCATATAGTACATGGTGTTACATTACTTAACACATGGCATTCATGCCTCAGGTGGTGCTGCAGGGCTGCCTCTGTTGGATGCGCATATTACACTTCCCTGTACATGTTTTGTGAGCAGGTCATGTTATTTTAGGCATCCATGTTATTATTTGAGTGAGTCAGAGGGGTATCATTCCCAGGGTTCCTACTAAGCCAGTGTATGTGCTATGCATTGCCTCTTTGCCAAGGCCAGGACATACTGGGCATGCCTCCTTCTGCCTACTGGGGCAGGCTCAGGTTGTTCCTCCTCCGAGTCACGCTCTGCCTGTGATGGCCTTGGCAATGGTGAGGGGCTGTTTGGCCCGGCCCTATGCTGGTCCTGCTGCAGCTGTTTTCGCAAGATCATATTATGTAGCATAGCACATACCATGACAATTTGGGTACATGTAGTTGGTGTGTACTGCAAGGCTCCACCAGATGTGTCCAGACACCGGAACCGTGACTTGAGCAGCCCAAACACACGCTCTATTACATTACGTGTTTGTGCGTGTGCCTCATTATGGCGTTCCTGTTCAGGTGTGTGTGCGTTTCTGATGGGTGTCATCAGCCACGGCTCCAGTGCATAACCTGCATCCCCCACTAGGTGTCCGTGTGGGATGTCCCCACTGGGAAATGTCTGGTACAGCTTCGTCAAATGCCAGATGTGGGAATCGTGGTAACTCCCAGGGCAGCCAGCACACACATTCATTATTATGCCCTGGGCATCACACACGACCTGGCAGTTGATGGAGGGGAAGCCCTTGTAGTTAATGTAGGCCCTACCCCGCTCACCGGCTGGTGCTTTGATGCGTATGTGCGTGCAGTCTATTGCACCCACTACCTCAGGGTATTCCGCTATTTGCTGGAAGAGACGCATATTGCTGGCCAATACCTCACGGGCATTGGGGAAATATACATGATCACAGACATGTGCTGACATGGCATCCAGGAACTGGTACAGTACCCTGGAGGCTGATGCCTGTGATATCCCCATCATATCGCCAGTTGGTCTCTGGATGGTACCTGTTGCTAGTATTCTTAGGCCAACACATACCTTGGTTTCCACTGGGATGGGTTCCCCTCTGTTGGTTCTGTGTGTAAGGCATGGCCTGCACAGCTCAACAATTTGCTGCAGGAGCTCTCTGTCCACTCTATAGCGCTCTACTATCTCCAGCTCATGTAACCCGTGGTAGGTGACCCTGGGCCTGTACACTCTTCTCCGTCTCCTCACTGTGGGTTGTCTGGCACCATCTGCATTGTAACCACCCTCAGCAAGTCGCCTATGTCTCATTATGACAGCTATGGCAGCCCCTAACATTTCTGCTCTGAGTTCAGCTTTTTCAGTTTTCACTTCTATTAGCTTACTCCTGTCTTGCAGTGTCTCTTAAGGGAAACATCCTGCACTACTGTTTGCAGAGTTTTAAGTGCTGGGCTGGGCTACTATTCTGCCTGTGTAATTGCCTGCTTCTAATTGTTTTCACCTGCTAGCTTCAGCAGTTATCCCTGCTAGCTTCCTATTAATTCTGTTGCTCCCTTTTTCCTCTCTGTTTCCTCAGGGGGGAGCAACGTGCATACTATCAGAAACACGCTCACAGTGGCTTACATGCACGCACACATGCTTACACGGTTCAGAATCTACTTATTCGGGTTAAAACGCGCGTACACCCGCGCAAACACTGTTACACGTCTGCCAACAGCCTCCAACATACTCAGCCTGCCCTACACGCGCGCACACCCGCGCAAACAGTGTTAAACATCTCCCAACACGCTCCCACATGCTCAGTCCACCTTACACGCACGCACACTGCCCTACTCGCGCTTCATGGCATGCACACTTGTGCATGCACGCCCAGCAAGAAACTTTGGTGTAAGTAACAGTGTACACCTTCCATTTCTTGACTTTCCATGACTTATCTAGTGGCACACCTCTTTCCATGATCTGTGTCTGTCATCTGTCATGTTACACTGGCCTCCAATGAACTGCATTTCTTTCTACCATTCCCCCCTGTGATGTCACCTATCTCCTATTCTATTCCTCCCCCTTATGTATCTCTTACACTACTCAGACTGTGCTCATTTGCTATGTGACTGTGAGATTCAGTATCCTAACCCTCATTTACATGAGATTGCCTACTAATGCTTAGTTACATGTCTTAGACTCAGCTTCCCCCCTTAGCAAACACTACATGGTGGCCATGTTGTTTTTGGTCTGCTGGTCCCTGCATTGTCATTCCATGTATCGCATGAAACCCACATTTGTGGGTTTATAACCTTCATTTTCATGTTTTATACAGGGCAGCCCGTTTGCGCGGGGCTGCGCTGGGTTAAAAAATTATATTTTTAATATTTTGGCATCGGGTTATATTGCCAATGGCCACATATTTGGCCATTGGCATGCTGCCTGAGTCATATGCACCCTTTTATTGGAGCTGACATGGCTCTGTTGTGGAATTTGCAGAAACGTACTCAGTTGTCAACTGAGTACATTTCTGCAGCTAAAACGTCTCTTACACGGACTGGTTTCTGCTTCGTGGATCGCTAATATACCTCATTTGCATACCTTTCGGCTGCAAGTGAGGTATTTAGCATGTCCACACCCAGTCCGTGTAAGAGACGTTTTAGCTGGTCTCTTACATGGAGTTTAGGGCTGTTCCTGGATCGCGAGGCTTGCATGGAGTGTTGCACGTCTCTTATACTCCGTGCAAGCCTTCGTGAATCCTGCCCATTGCCTTTCTCCTTTATGCCATAAAATTAACTTCCATAGCTTAAGGAAAAAAGCTAAAAATTACATTTAGGCTGCTTCATGCATCACAGACCAACCAGGCAGTATTGTACGGACATCATCTCTCTGCATAGTACTCGGTGAAGAAAATACAACTGTCATGTAACTTTCTCCGTGGCACAAGGTGTAAGTGCAGTGAGCTTAAAGAAAAAGGATTGTTGATGCTTGGTTCAAATCCACTTAAATGAAAATTTTACAGAGGGTGATCTGAATACATATTATTCTAGTTTTGTGATACCATTGTGTTGTTCTTTAAGAAGCAAATCTTTTCACTATTGCTTACAACATGTGACCTTTCCTCAGTCCACTTTCACATTATTTTCAGTTAACTGCAAGTCTGATAATGTCTTCCACAAAGTACATTTCAGATTTTGCTATGAGATGTGAGAAAGATGATCGTGTCACTTGACTGTACTCCTCGCTCTGATTGTTGCTACATATACCTGTTGATTGCATTTAACGTACTGTCAGCTTTTATTCTCTATCATATATGTTTTTCTAATGTATTTCCTTTTGCTGAATGCTCTGCAGTGTCAAAAATGGTTCACTGCCTAAGGAAAAAAGTGAAAAATTTAGTTTAAGCTACCTTATGAAGAGGAAATATGCCTGTCTTTGCTGCAGGGCCATCCACAACATGGATAGTACTTACTGCAGGGAATGCACCTGACAGATGTCCATCTCTGTAGCACAAGGTGTAACTAAAGTGGATTGAGAGAAATAAGGAACATGAAGCATTGTCTGAATCCTGTTTAGAGATCACATTGTAGTTATTTACAATATTTGTTTTTGTATTTTCTTTTCACATGGCAGTATACAAATATGGTTCCCTACTTAAGGAAAAATGTGAAAAATGTAGTGTAAGTTGCCTTATGTAGTGCAAACATACCTGGCAGCATTGGGTGGCTGACAGAATTCTGAATAGAAAACATTGAAGAAAACAGACCAGTCAGGTAACTTTCTCTGAGGCACAAGGTGTAACTGATGTGAATTGAGAAAAATAAGGTATATGATGCATTGTTTGAATTCTGTTAGAGATCATATTTTGTTTCTTCCCAATATGTACTTTTTTAATCTACACTTTCTCTCCACTTGGCAGCATGCAAACACAGTTCACTACCTAAAGAAAAAAAGTGAAAAAATAGTTTTGGCTGCCTTATGTAGCAAATATATACCTGGCAATGTTGCTGTCCTCAGCATTTTGGACAGTACTGAGTGGAGAAATTGCACCTATCATATACCCATATCTGCGGCAGAATATGTAAGTGCAGTGAGTTTGGATAAAAACACAGCTAATTAATGGTTCAAATGCATATAAATGATACTTTTACAAAGGATGTAAGAATCTCATTTCTTACATTTTCATTAGAACTGTAAAAATAATAAAAAATGATAATGTTAAACATGTTTCTTGCAAGCAATGTAGCAATAATGCTTGCATAAGTGAATGTTTCTATTTAACATATGTCATTAATATTTTACATATAACCTCAAGCTAATGCTAATATATTTCCAATTTCTTAAGCATGATACTGATAATATTTAATATAAAATTCATCTGTATAAGTATAATGGGCACAATACTGATAATCATCACTCATCATATATCCTACCTATGTCTTTAGCACAGTTATGTATGTGAAGTATGTATGTAACATAAACCAATGTGTATTAATCAGCACATTCAACTGCATCCATCTTTAAATACATTTACAAACATAAATGTTGACTTTTACATAAGAATGCATTCCCATGACTAATTAAAATCACACCCATATAGACTTCTCTGAAATGTAGCTGCATTAATTCTGATATTAGAATACCTCTAATTTCCATGATTAGTAAGCAGCTCTCTGGTGGCACTGTCACTTAATTTGCTAATTTTCACTTTTTGCATACGCTATCCTATGGGTTTGCTTCCCAGCTGGCACAACAATATTTTAACATTGTGTAAGCTCCAACATTACAGTGTGTCACAATTCACCCTCTTTTCTCCTTCCAAATTGCAAAGATTAAAAACCATGCCATTAAGCATTTCATTTTGAGCATTTGAACCTGTGTAAATAGGTTGAGCATCACAAATGTCAAAGCACAATGCCATATTTCCCACCTTTACCACTATGTGATATAAGTAGTGAAAATGTGGCTGCCACAGTCACATCTGCTTTTAACTGTGCAAATGCAATTGGCAAGGCTGTGCATCTTTGCACACAAACATTTACCTGTGAAATCTGAACTGGGTACCAACTCAAACATATTTTGTTAGCTTGACTTTTGCGGACATAGCTGGTGAGGAAGAGAATGGAGCTAAATTTAGAATACATAGGTGGGGTACTGAAGAGTCCAGGATATTTGTGGCACTCCTTGTGAAGTGCTACAGACATATGAAGTTGCAGGGAGACTATACCAGGTTTCAGTATAAGGCTGAGGCTTGGAAGAGCTCAGTCAAGGCTGTCTACAGTGCAATTGATATTCCACACATTGAGGAATAATGTTACCATTATAGTGGCCTTAATAAGTGCAAGAGGATGTCTTAAGCTGAAGAGAGGCAGAATTTAGGACTGTCAGCTCCCCACAGTTTTATATGTATACTGACTCATCACCTGCCCATGATATGACATTAATGATCTAGCCAGCTGATGCAGGTACATATGTTCCTTTCATATATATATATTTGTTTTCTAGTTGTACAGTACAGCTGCAGAGGCAATAGCTGCAAATTGTGAGGTACACCAGAAGACATTAACTCACCTCAGAGAGGCATGAGATAAGTATAACTCAGATCCAAATTCAATCTAGAACTTTATTTTCATTCCTTCAAGCAGTTGCATCTTGAACAGGCATACCTCAACCTTAATCTCAAGCATGCATTCCTTCCCCAATAACTCTAGCTTCTTGCATTAGGTAATGAGAACAGCAGTTTATCAGTGTGTGTGGGTGTGGGTTCAATACCCAGAAGCAGCAGTTGCTTTTTATATACTATTAAGAGCAGTAATATTTCATGAAGAATCAAATTATGGTAGTTGCAAATATTACATACGCATGCATATTCCCTATCCATCATAGAGAAATAAAGACTGATGTTTGGTATATCATAGGAATGAGATTTTTTTATTTTATAACATATAAATACCTTTCCATCATATATGGATGTGGCAAAGATGTGCAATAGTAAGTTACCATGATTGTTTATGTATGACAAACAAAGTTTATTGAAAAATACAGTACTGTGACATGCCATGTATCTAACTATCTTTTTTTTTGTCTCCTCACCCTTTCTCTCCCTTTTTATTTATTTTTTATTGGGGGTCATAATTTATTAGCAATCTGCTGTTTGCATATCTTGCTGCTGAAAAATAAATGACCAAAAGCAAAGAGAGCTAGACTGGCCACTGTGGCTTGACCTGCCATGCCTCCAAAGATGACAGCACAGACACATAGTACTTCAAGTTCACAACCTGTCAGTGTTGCCTCCACAACCCTTGTGCTACCTGCTCCAACTACATCAGGTAACCATGCCCTGGCTGCTGATGCAGTGGTACCCTCCAGCAGCAGCAGTAGTAGTGGAGATGATGATGTTGTCACCCAGCAGGAGCTGACAGTGCTGGTGTAGAATATCATGGAAAGAAGCCTTGGTGTACATATCAAGGTCCTGCATTGGAATGAAAAGATGATGCCACATCTGGCACTGACTGAGGGAGCTGCTGAGGGAGACAGTGATGACAGTTCTGAGGGTAAGGACTATATTCTCACTGTTCTCAAGCTGTACATGGATGAGCCTCAGGTGCTCCTTACCTATCTCCAATTATGGTGTCCCCCAAACTTCTGTCTTTATCACCACCCTTGTCTGTCTTGTATGCCCTATATGTCTGTACATATTTCCTAACCTAACCTACCCTATCTGATCTTTTCATTACTATGCACATTTCCTAACATTCCCCTCTGTCCCCAAAAAATAATTAAAGATGGGCATCTGTCCCACCAAAACAATTATGCCCCTTACTCAGCTCTCCACTTTTTCTATGTGTCATCTTGACACACTTAATTTGGTCCAATTGGCCAGATAACATTATTTTGGTGTTGTCACCCATCACTAGTGTGGTGATTCTCCAAAGTCGAGAAATTGCATGTACAACTGTATGTATCTGTGCTCTCCCACAATCTCCCTGCAAATTCTTGTATTCTTTCCCCTGTGTCCCACCCTCTACTTGACAACACGATTTTCACAACTGTCCTGTATATCTCTCTTTCACATGCTTAATCTGGTCAAAAAATAGATTCACACACAACAGACATGGCCATAAATGGCCCATGGAAAAACCTTCACTTTATGACCTTGTCATTTACCCGGCAATGCTGTGTGACAATGAACACTGTTTAACTTCTTATTAGAAAAGCTGAAGATTTCAATTTAATCTGCACTGGTCAAGTTACTTTCATGCAGATGTGCTTAAATCTTCTGCTCTGTAAGAATACAGAATAAAGGCAGAATAAAGGCTGCACTGTGATACAGTTAATTCAACAGTAGTATGTTGCAGTAATTACCTTATCTAGACTGATGTTTTGCATACTGTCATGGGTTCTAGTACAGCTGTAAGTCAATTTATTAATTCATAGCATTTTATATTCCTATCATATATTTAACTGCAAATGCCCATATTTCTCTCCACATACATTTCATTAACTTACCATTTAAATAGTACAGCAAGACATCACTTGTAAAAAATTGCAGCCTCACAGGGAGATTTATTAAGCCAACATTATCCTGGATAGGTATTCATGTTTATTGCACTCTCCTACTTCTTATTTCTCCCTATGCCACACATTTTGTTGTACAGAGCATGACACATTCATGATAATTTAATAAGTGAGTAACATATCATACAAATGTTCCTGCACAAAACATATTGCTGCTATTCCTCTCTACATCTGCCTCTATTTCTCTCTCTCTCTGTTTACCTCTTCTGCTTCAGTAAGATGTCAGTGTGCTTAATTGTGTTATTTAAATAATGTGAAGTAGGAATTCTGATGTAGCATGATGAGATAACGCTCTCATGCATAGAGAGATTTTTGGACTAATATCAAGAGTTCAAATCCAGCCATTAGCTAAGTGTTACTGACTGTTTTTGGTGCACTGATGTATGTGCACCTGTTGGCTACAAATTATGAGCCACTATTATCTTTCTTCTGTCATTAGCTACTTTGTCTCTACCACCATCTCACCCTGTCTATGTATCTTCTCCCTTCTGCACCATTATTCTTCCACCTCTGCATTTGCGTAATGTCTGGTATGGAGTAACAAATGTAAATAAAAATAAATTCAAGTACACATCTTATGGAAATACCTTCTGATTTTATTGCCTTTGGCCACATGACTCTGTTGTGCTTCACATGACTGTGTTAGGTTTATTAAGTTTAATGTACATTTCAACAAGTTGAACAAATGGATGTACAGATTACAGTGGTCAATAGGGTAATGAAGATGAATGCATACATTCACATTTGCTGAAATCTGCTGTCAAATGTTAAATATCCAAAGGATAACATTCTAATTGGTGTGTTTAGATTATAATCAGTTATACATGTTTTTCTTGGAATGCTCTAAAGGTTTGAATCCAGATGGATGACAAAATGCTTCAGAATGTTTTGTCTGATTCCTGTGGCTGTAAATGTTGGCTACATCTTTTCTTAACATGTCATTATCCTGCTGTTGTCTTAATGTGCCTGCTCCCTATTATGGAACCTGTCTTATACTAAGCTCTGCATGCAAGTTGGCACTGAACAACAGAGAATGCTGCTAATTCCCATTCTAAATTCAACACTTTAAGATATTATTATGTATGCACTAATACTTTGCAAATAGCAACACAAGTCAGTTTGGTAGTGCTGTACCCAAAGAGTAAAATAAAAAAGCAAATCAAACAATTATTGTTTTACATTGCACAGCATGTGTTTGTCTGTATTACTTTTTTCAACAGGTGATCTTGATTTCAGAATGATGTTAACTCAATTAATTCAGTCTTTTAATGTATGTCTGCTCCACAGTGTTTGCACTTGCAACTGTGTGACTAGTTTGGTTAATCTATTCTCACATAATCCATCACTGTTATTCTGTAGTGCACTATCCTATGTATGACTTGCATGTTTATTTAGGTAATGCACATAGCACAAGTATGGGACAATACAAGTGTGCAATCATCCCATCATGATGTCACAGGAAAACTTTGATTGATAATCCACTGGTATACAACAGAGAATGTCTGTGGCATCCCACAATGTGAAACATGCCAATGGCCCTCACAATAATGCAACAGAGGTGGTCATGGAAGAGGTGAATACTGTCATTCTGGATTAGTGCAAGGGCATAGCCATTGTGAATTTAGGAGGATTCTTATTTGCTTTTTAAACAGTGGAGTGAATGAAAGGGATGTTAGTTCAATTGGAAGCTTGTTCCAAGTGTTACCAACAGAGTTAATGAACAGGCAATCCCCAGACTTGTTGTTGGGTTTTAAGGTAGATACTAGTACCCTACTGGCAGATCATAGGGTTGTTAGTTTTTTGTATGGGCTAATACGGTTACAGACTATAGGAGTATTTGTGGGGTGATGCAGAATTTTATGAATAATTGTAAGTTGCTGTATAAAAAGCTGACTTTGCAATTCCAGCTATCCTAATTGTTTGAGATTCTGGCAGTGATGGCTTCTAAATGGGGATCCAGTGGCAAATCTGGCTATATTATTATAAGATGTTGCCAATTGATTGATATTGCTTTTGGAGAGGTTTGTATAAATTGGGGAGGCATAGAGAAGGGTAGAGAGTAAGTGAGTTTGGGCGATAGTAGACCTAGTTGAAGCTGTGAGAAAGGGTTTAAGTCTATAAAGGGAACCAAGTTTTCTATTAACTGATTTAATAGTTAGGTTAATATGTGTGTCAAAGTTAAGATTATTATCAATTATTGCACCTAGAAGTTTGGTGGTCATGTCGGGAGCTATTTTAGTACCATTGTTGGATGTGACTGTAAAGTTAATAGTGGGGGACTTTAGGGTGGGAGTGAACAATAATAGTTTTGTTTTGTTGGGGTTAAGGAGGAGACAACACCGATGGAACCATTTTTTGACTAAGTTAAATACTATTTGGGTCTTGGTTTGAAGCTCTGCAGGTGAGGAGGTGCTACATATTAATGTCGAGTCGTCGGCGTATTGTATGTAGGTGGCCTGTGGAATGGATGTTTTCAGATCATTAATGAAAATGGTAAATAGGAGCGGTCCCAGAATGGAGCCTTGTGGGACACCAAGAGAGATAGGGAGCTGAATGGATAGTTTATTGTCCCAGAGGACTGCATGCTGTCTATTTCCTAAGTCGGACTTAAACCACTTGACTGTTTGGGTGTCAAATGAGAAAGATTTAAGTGTATCCGACAATAGTTGATGATTCACCATGTCAAATGCCTTTGAGAGGTCAATAAAGAGGGCTGAGGACAGTAAGTTATTGTTACAGTTTTCATTAATGCAGTCTGAAAAGGATAGGAGTGCTGTTGTTGTACTATGGAATGGCCTAAAGCCATGCTGGCAGTCCACTAGTAGGTGGTTTTGGAGGAGATAATCAAGTATTTGATGAGGAATACATCTCTCCATAATTTTTGCTAGTGGGGAAAGTAGGGCTATGGGGCGGAAGTTATAGAGTTCATTTGAGTTACCTCCCTTATGGAGAGGTATAATGTGTGAGACTTTCCATAGATATGGGATGGAACATTCTGTAATGGTTCTGTTTAATCAATACAGAGGTCTAGAGAGAGAACCTAGTATAATAAATAGGGGTTTGAATCTGATAACATCTGTCTGTCAGACAAATGTGTCAGACTCAGAGGGACACCTTTTTCAAGCTTTGTCCTACAAGGTAGGGTGGCCACATCTCTTATGATAGGTAAGTGCTGTAAGCCCTTCAAGGGTGTTCTTCAAGACATGACTGATATGTGTATTTCTGTGGAGTCCATGATTTTTATGCATCTCTCTGATTTCTGTCCTGGCATGTGTTCAAAAATGACATGATGCAAATGTTTATAATGTCATTCATTGCTCATAGGTATTATCTATTGCCAAGATAATTATGCTCTGTAATGCATGTCTTCATCAGGACATGTATTTATTACTGCAATTGTTTACATCACACTATTTAACATAATGGCAAATAAGGGATTCCATAAACATTTCTTACTGTATGGCATGCTGTAGATCATCAGAAACTGTGACTGGCCCTCTGTTACAACACTTTCTTGTGTGTTGCTGCTGTTGAATTGTTGTTACATTACTTTTCCCAGTAAATCCATCTGAGCATGCCCAGTATAACAATGTTTGCAAATCAGCAATGGAATACTTGAACTAATGACATGTAATCCGATGTGTGTTGCCACTTGTCACTTATGTATCTTGTGTGTTATTAGATTACCATTTAGCATTTAAATAACTATACAACACTTGCTTGTTTTTTACTACAACATTTGCTTGTCTGTTACATGATCTTAGGTGATAAACACCTTTCCTATAGGTGCCACTGACATTTCTTTGCAAAAATATGTCCATTTCTGATGTACCTGACATTACAGCCGTAAGGTCCATTTGACCTTGTGTAGACATGCTGAAGTGGAGAATATAGTGGTGGTATCAGCTTCACATACTAATAACTTGCATATACATCTCATATGCAGTAACTGCAGTCTGTACATTCATTTCATAATATATCTTCTTGTCCTTGCTAAATGTTGCCTCAAGTCAACATTTTATTAACATGTATATCACATTTTCAATTCACCTTCCTTGTTATACTTTAGCTTTATATCCCTATCACATCCTTTGTTAGCATGTCTGTTTTTTTTTATATACATAACACCAGTATTGTCATTGACATTAATTATCATTACATCAGTATTGCAGGATTTATTTCAGAAATGCTTCTTTGACCCTTCAGCACATTTGCCTACAGTCTATGTGTGCACTTTACCCATTTCCCCTTCCAAATTAATTAATTATGCAGTATGAACTATTATAACAATTCCGTTTTTACTTCCACTCCTTCAATATCCTTTCACAGTACTTTCCATTAATGTTTCTGGGCTATAGCACAATTGTATTTCAGCTTTGCTTATAGGCAAGCTGTTTTGTTTACATTCTGTGATTATGCTTGCAAGCACGATTACTATTGCTGGTCATGAAAAGGTGCTTGCAAACATGTAGGCGCTATGAGCAGCATGCATATTCGATTAGCACTGCTGCTCATAATACTAACATGCTTACATCATGTAAACATAGCTTGTCATCTACACGAGTACTAATGAGTCCCAGGGAGGGTGTTTCTCTTTCTATATGTCTGTGTGTGACCCCTTTCTTTCTGATTAAATGGCTTTTATTTAACTGCCAATGTGTAAATGGTAGAATTAACACATTTATTGATGAGCAAAGTCAGTTCCAGTAAAACAGTTGCTAACATAGCTCTCTACTGTCCAGATGTTTGCAGAATGTCCAGATTTTTGACTCATTTTGGTCTATTCCTCATAAGTTGCTGTTTTTTCTGGCAAATTATTGCCAACTCATTGAGGACTGAAGTCAGAATACAGTGGCAGACATTTGAGTTTCAACTTCACACCTTTCAGAAGATTCATGTCAATGCATAACTTGTTATTCTATCAGCTTTCTAAGTTAGTAACAGAAGTATATTAAAAAACTGTCACTACCTTTGGGTCTTTGTCCCCCTATTTTTTACGGCTTTGTCCAGATTTTGTGTTATAAGAGGTTAAAAGATAAGGTTGTTAAAATTAAATATACTGGACTTTATAGCAAATATTTAGGAAAAAATAGACATTGGTAGCACACAGCAGAATTGTTTATTAGAACAAAAAGTAAGCGCTTTCACATATGGACTCCACTTCTTCAGACTAACAATAAATTAAACCAACATCACATTTAAAAAGTCTCTCTATTCATACACCAACCAGAGGCAGAGGGAAGGGAACAACACAGAGGCAGCTCAACATAGCACAGGAAGTCGGCAGAACTTAGGAAATAACAACAGAGGAACAGGGACAACAGCAGACTCTTCTCGTACTTTTTCTAGCAACAACAGTATTAATTCAGCCTTAGATAGGCAATGTTTTAAAGTGAGTACACAAAACAAAATTGTTCCAGAGACACTGAAAGAAATGCCAGGACTACTTGATATGAATGTGCCTGCTACTAAACCTAAGCACTCTATTGTAAACGAGGGTGCTTCGACTAGTAAGGGGCAAAGTCATATAACACAGGTAACAGCTGCATTTAACATGGAACAGAATGTTTTTTTACTGCACGACCCCCTCCCCATCAGAGAGAGATCCAGGAACCGTACATTCAATGGCAAAACACCACTTCGGATTCACAGTGTCGACGACCAGGTGAGGAATGGAAAAAGGGACAAACAAGCCTAGTATATAATATTTCATTCTATCCTTTGACTGAAGTACAAGTGACTTTACTGAATAGGGGTTTGAGTTTTATACCAGCCCAAAAGACTGATCTTGTGAATGTTCTAAAAGAACTTAAAATGTTTGGCATGACATTGACATTGAAAAGTATGTTTCAAGGAAATACACAGAACCAATGTCTTTTTAAAAAAACTGAGCACATGCATCCCCCCTGTAATCTGACAATTGATTTGTTTGTAGAAATATGTGAAAAGTAGATAAGAGATAGATTTTTCATGAACGATAGCACAAATAATAATAGATTTTTTAACTTATCACCGAATGAGAAACAAGCACTTGTAGATTTAAAAGCTTTAACATGCATTGAGATACGTCCAGCAAACAAAGGGGGAGGGATTGTTGTTATGGACAGAGATGCTTATATTCATAGCATGTTAGGTTTGCTTAACAATGATGACACCTATCATGAAATATCCTCCATTATAGTTAAGGCAGTTATAGATAAGATACAGTTTTTGATATTTGATTTGCATCTGACAGGAATGATCTCACAGTCACTGTTTGAATATTTTAATGTTGATTTTCCTGTAATTCTGATTGTTTATGGGCTACCTAAAATTCACAAAAGGATAGTTGACCCTCCAATGCATCCTATAGTATCTAGCAGAGGATGGGCCACAGAACCACTTTCAATCTTTGTGGAAAATACTTTATGTCCTATCCTGAGAGAATGCACTACTGTGTTAAAAGACACAAAGGATTTTCTTGTAGAGATGGGCACACATGTTGAAGTGCTTGATGACCCTTGTTGGTTTGTCACTTTAGATGTTGAGTCCCTGTTCACAGTTACCCCGAATGACTGGGGAATTGAGAATGTCAGGGACGTTTTATGTACTAAGAATACGTCTACAGATACACTCAATCTTATATGTGCATTACTAGAAATTATTCTGGAAAATAATATATTTATATTTGGTGAGAAGCACTATATACAAAAGGTTGGCGTGGCTATGGGCACGGCCTGTGCCAATAGATACACCAACCTATCATTGGTACAATGGGAAATCAGCTATGTGACTAATAATAATGGATTTGCTGAGTCTATTGTCAGGTACAAGCATTTTGTGGATGATATTTTCCTCTTATGGCATGATACAGAAGAACGGTTAAAAGAATTTTTTGTGTATATCAATAATGTCACCCCTTTCCTTAAATTTACCTATAAAAATTCTGACAGAGAAATTGATTTTTTGGACGTAAAGGTGAAGAGAGGTATATTTCATCAGGTGTCCACTGAACTGTACAGGAAACCGGTTAGGAAAAACACTGTGCTCCATAATGGTAGTATGCATCCTAAATATACCAAGGTGAATGTTTTGAAAGGACAGGTATATCGCATTATGCGTTTGCACAATGATGATACCACTCTACATGCAGCACTCTCCAGTTTAAAACAAGAATTTATGATGAGAGGATACAAAGAATATGATATAGATAGACAGATGGAGCTAGCAGGGGTTGAAAGACTTGACAGATGTAAACCTTATTATAGTACTACAGGAATGGTACAAATTAGATCGATGAATAGTAATGAAATCAATACACATTCCACAGGAAATATAAACAGTGAGATGTTAAGGACGACACTTACATATGCCAATGATATAAGTTTAGTATGTGATGTGGTAAAGAATAATTGGGACATTTTATCTAACGTCAAGGAACTTAATGGAGTGATAGGGGATGAACCTCGGTTTACTTTTAAAAATAATAGGTCCTTAAAAAGATAACTCTGCTATAAGTCTACAGGTGCACATCAAAATAATTGTTCAGACAGATTAGGAACATGCATATGTAGAAGTTGCATTTCATGCACCTCTATTTATGTTGGAGGACAGTTCATACATCCACAAAAGGGGTTTAAGATCGAAATAAACTTTTACGCTGACTGTCAGACAAAGAATGTGGTACACTTTAGTTTTTGTGTTACCTGTTATGCCTTCTATATAGGCAAGACAAATCATGTATTCAAAGATAGAATATTGGAGCATATGAGGGACATGAGGAATGTGAAGGAGAGCAATGCACTTGCTATGTATGTTAAAACTGAAGGTTCAGGACATAGTTTTAAATTTTTTGTGTTACAGCTAGTTCATATGAACAAGAGAGGGGGTGATTTAAATATTCAAACAGAAGCCGTAGAACAAGAATGGATATTGAAGCTTCAAGTGGACAGACCACCTGGTCTTAATAGTAAAGTATCATTGAAGCCATTCCTGAAAGCCTAGAGTTTAAAACATTAACCCTTGTAAACATGAATGTTTTTAATGTTATAGAGGTATATATACATATTTTATATTGTCTATGCATGTTCTATGCTAGTTGTTCAGAGCAAATTGAAGGTGCATATGTACATGTATGCACATTCACATGTGTGTATATACGTAGATATGCACACATGCATATTATTATTTTTCTTAAGCATTTTTTATGCTATGCATTTTAACACAAGTAAGATTAATGTACATATAGATATTTTATATTACTATAATAATAATAATAATAAATACATATTTTATATATATATGTTTTTATATGGTTTTAATGTTTTTTATTAGATATCATACTTTTGGAAATATACATTTATACTTATATGTTGCACTAGCACTTTATTGTTCCCTTGAGTGACTAAAGTTTTGTTTCTCATAGGTTGGGATATGAATAGGTACTGTAGTTTTTGATGTTTGTATATTATACTAGCACTTTAATGTTTTATTGAATGATTAAGGCCTTGCCCCTCATAGGTTGGTGTATGGATAGAAGGACTTTTTAAATGTGATGTTGGTTTAATTGAAGAAGCGGAGTCCATCCGCGAAAGCGCTTACTTTTTGTTCTAATAAACAATTCTGCTGTGTGCTACCAACATCTATTTTTTCCTACACGTTTGATACCTGCAAGTCGTTGGTTGCTTAATCCGGTATACAGTTTATTTCTTTATTCTTTATAGTAAATAGTTTGGTCTACTGTTGCAGACACTGTTGCATGATAGAATATGGTTTAATCTCAAGTTATCATCAGAAAGATGCATTATTTTCTTTTCATGCGCAACACAGGGCTTCTATAATAGCTTACTCCGCTTTATACTTACTGGATATCAGAAAAAAAATTCACTTTTTATTTTTGACAGAGCACTTTTTGTATTCGAGACAAGCGTCAAGGTTTTTTTCAGAGTGACTTTTGGTAGAAATGGGCCAGTGGTCCATACACTCAGCGGTGCTGATCTTGCAAGTTCAGTTGTCTAACAACCTTCAGCAAACCTTCAGAAATCTCTCCTGCCTGCCCTATGCATTTTTCTGTCTTATGATTCATTCTGCCTGTGCTACATCCTCCTATAGAATGTTTTATTTGTATGCTATCTAATCTGCTAAAATATTCCTCAAAAAGAACTTTTCCTGTGTTATTATTATTTTTATAATGGAAATATTGTATCATTCCATGCACGGTATTTGCATGTGTAAACACCCTTGTTCTCTCTTTTAGAGTTTTCCACCTCATACTCTCATTTATAGGGACTTTGTATTAAAATATTTTAACTTGTCCTCTAATTTGTAATGCAGTCTTTGTATTGCTGGTATTTGGTGATAATGTTTTCTAACCTGTCTGCATTTTTGTGGTAGTAACGTCTAAGGAATGTACTCTCAGAACTATTTTTATTAACTTTAATCTAAAAATGCCTGAAACAGTAAAGTACAGTAAAGATAGGTTAACCACACATCACTTGACACTTGTCTTCAGTTTTAAAACCTCAAAGTGGTTAGTAAGCTCTTTCATAACTGAAACATGCAGTTTAGCTGCTCTTTTTGATAAAAGACTAAAAAGTACATGTGTTTTTTTAGGAGATTACAGCAAACAGGCATACTCCAGCCAAAGAAATAATCAATGGAATGCAAGTAGAAAAATGTAGAAAAAGTTATGCTGCAAACCAGTTAGGCACTTCCGTCCTAATAAAAAAGGACTTCATCAGAACTGATTAAGTCTTTTTTTATAAGGATTGAAGTGCTTAGCTGGTTTGCAATATAACTTTTGTTGGATTTTCTACTTACGTTCCATCAATTATTTCCTTAGCTGGAGCATTTCTGTTTGCTGCAGTCTTTCTTTGGGTTGTTTGTTCAGACTGTACGGACCATCTTTTTATGAGTTTATTTAGGAGATTATGTATAGCACAAATCAAAGCTATCTTGTGGAAATATATATACAGATGTTTTCTTCAACAATATTTTCTAGAAATTATTGAGTTCACACTGTGACTTCTTACAATAGAAGGAAAAGTATTTGAGAAACAAGAAGCATTGACTGAACACATCAAATCAGTCTATCATCATCCACTGGGCCATTTTGGGGAATAACAAATAATATTAATGTAACAGAATGTTATAAATGGTGTAATACTTCAGAAAAGATCAAGATGCATTCAATAATATAGATAACAGTGCATGCAGCACAATGATTAAGCTCCGATATCTGGAAAAAGACAAACCAGTTAAGTACTTCTATAGAATGAGACATGATCTTAATGAATGTTAAGCACAACCTGCTAAACTTGATAAGATGGGCTATCATGCTAGGCAGTCATATCTGTCAATACTGACCAGCTAAGGACAGTATCAGAATAGAAATTCAGATTTGTTTCTGTCTGCTGTCTGTGCCAGTAATTTGCTCCTGAGTTTTGCTAAGAAAGCCAAATCTCTTACACTGTAGTTCTGGCAGTGCTCATTAAGTGCTTTAGAGGTTTGAAAGCCAGCAAAATACTTAGCATTTTTTTCTTCTGTAACTAGTAGTACATAGAGCAAATAAAGCTCCATGCACTACAAAGAATTATGATTTCGTCTCCAGTCACAGCCCCTTATTATTTGCTCTTGACATGGATGCTAAGATTCACTTCTCAAGCTATGCTCTAGAGGTGAATTTATCGGCATCCATGTCTCAAACACATATTAAGAAGGTTATGATCAGCAACCAGCTCGTAATCCTCCATATTATAACCTTGTCTTAGATCATAACCAACTTGTATGTTCGAGAAGGAATTCATGTTAACAGGAGAGCAGAAAACAAACTAGAGGGATGAAACTTGACATTTATTTAATAAATATAGAGCTAATTGGTTGGAAATGGAAAGACCTGGTCATAATTTTCTGTAGTACATGAAGCTTGAGCTGCCTTAATGACTAAGTTGCAGATAGGAAACCTAATATTGTGAGAACATGAAATGCTTTGAAAGCAATTAATGCTGTCAAAAAAACAATATCCAGAAGGGAAGTAGACTATGCTCAACCAATAGCTTTAAAAGCTGTTAGATATTTCACTCCGCCATCTGCCATGCTTTTTTTTTTTTGGCGTGGGTGGAGGAGTATGTGTGTGAGTATGAAATGTATTACAGTGCTTAAGGCTGGGAAAGGTTTTTAACTTTGGCCTGTGGAGGCTGCCATGTGTGCTGCAGGATGATACTAGAGCATAATAACTCCAAAAGGTGTATAACCGAGCTTATTTTTTGCAATCTTATTTTTTTGCCAATTTTGGAGTGAAATAACCCCACTCTATGTGCTGCATTTTCTTCACTTTTCACTTTAAGTATGGAAATATCCTTTGAAACACAAGGTAATAAGCTCACCTCAAGATATATGCAACAGATTCCAGCAGTCAGTGAACATTATTTAGGTAATTTCTGAACACTATTCCTTATCAGATCATTAGTGAGAAACATAACTCTTAACCTCTTAGTGCAAGAAATCTGGACAAAGCCTAAAATAATTGGGGAACAAAGGCCAAAATAAAAAGACAGATTTTAAACATATATAATATAAATTTATAAAGTTTCTAGAATAACAAGCTCTGTGTTAACTTGCATTTTCTGTAGGATATCAAGTCTGAAACTCAAACGGATGTCATTATTGAGTGACTTCAGTCCTCAGTGATTTGCCAGAAATCCACAAATTTTATTAGAAACAGACCAAACATAAGAGGCAAAAATATGGGCATTCTAGGGGCGGATTCAATAAAGCCTATGTGATGCCCCACCACTGGCCCAGTAATCAAGGAGCCTCAATCCTCACCATTAGCAGCAGTGGGGGATGTACATTGGAAGGAAGACAGACACACACACACACACACACACACACACACACACACACACACACACACACAGTATTTCCAGATACAGCTTTCTACATCAAGTGCAATTTCCCTTAAGAGCACACAGAGACCACAGTCAATCCGGGGCTGGTTTCTCCCTCTTTCCCCTGATCCCCAATAAGACTTCCCACTTTCACAGCTATAAAGTTGAGATCCCAGCTGAGTGGCCAAGCCAAGACCTCCAACACCCTCTCTGTCCAACCACTGCTTCATGTCCCTGCCCAAGTAGCTGACACACACAGTCTTTGAGGTTTGATTTACACACACACACACACACACACACACACACACACACACACACACACACACACACACACACACACACACACACACACACACCTGGGAAAGGCTGGCACAGGTTTACTAGCTATGCCCCCTTCTGCCCAGACTATAAGGTAGCTATTACTGCCACCAGCCACCTCTCTATCAGCTACTTTAAGGCCCTTAACAAAGAATGTTCAATCTTACTGTGCAATGTTACTATCAATACAAATGGTAGTTTGATCAAGAGCAAGGCTGTTAAGAGTGGCCTACACAGTGTCACCAAATAAATATGCAAGTATGCTCAGAGCTTAAATATGTCTAGGCAGACCAGCCACAGTGAAAGGTTTAAATATATTTAATGATCAATAATAAAAGAACAAGATAATACTAAATATACATTTACAGTAACATCAGAGTTCAAAATCACAGGAAATATTTAAAACAACATTCCAGGACAGTCTCAAATAATTAAAGAAAAATATCTAAGCTAAGCTTTGCTATATTCCTGACTATATCTAAGAAAATTACTATATCCTAGTACACATAATTAGAGCAGCAAGGCAGATCTATTGAATAGATCCTCTATCTGATGTTGTCAGGTCAAAGACAGAATACAGAATGCAGAGTCTTTCTCAGAGAGTTATTAAATTAATACCACAAATATTACTGCTGGGATAGCTTGCAGAATGACATCATTTCTTGTCATCTGACTCTATCCCTGGTAAAATCCTTACTGCTGAAAGCTAGCAGTATTTAGAATCTACCTGTGAAAATATATACACAAGGGCTTTTCCTCAGATCTGTGCAGCTGTTGGAAGTCATAAAACAAGACAACACTTCTACATCTCAAGCCTAGTAATTATTTCTTCTTCAAGACAACACAGAGTGCTGCCTAGTATAGACATCCTGCCTGTTGCTGCCATAAAGTAATTTAATTTCAACTATTTTCTGAAGTTGTGCAAGTTAACCTCCTGTATTTCAGTTTCCCCCTGTTAAATATATACATTTAAACAGTTACAATAGTGTATATACATTTCTGTTCTACTCCAGTAGGATACGCTATGGATACATTTCAAAAAGAATTCTGTAAAATACCTCTTCAGCACACATGCCTGTACAAGCCATCTTATATGACATACAGCTCTTACATTTGTAACACAAGCATCTTATATGAATCATGTTGATATTCACAAATGACATATAACTATTTACAAAATTTTAGCTAGCTATGCTGGCAGTACCACCTTTTGTGACAGCCTACATGATAATTTTTGACAGTGTGAGCATTGCAGCACAATTTGCACATGGCCACAAAGAGATTTAGATTCAGTAAACCCTGCGTAATGGTGGCTATTCATGCTCAAACAAAGAAACTTCAGTGGAATGCAAATTACAGCATAAGTAGCTGAACTGTATGCTAATGAAGCAAATCAACACAGTGGAGGGATTCAGCAAGCTGTAAAGCAACCGTATAGACTCCATGCTCATGTTGCCCATATATTTGAAAGTTTTCTTATTATAGCCATGGAAAGGTGTCTACAAGGAAACAAGAGCAAGTAAATGTCTGTACATTTGTTCAGAAGACAGCCTAACATGTAACCCCACAAACATATGGCATTATCAGACATGGATGCTAGCAAATTATATTGACAATAGCAACAATTCCTTTTTAAGTTCCATGACATAAAGGCAGCTTTGCACCCCCATCCCCAAATGAACAATGCACTCGTAACTAATGTAGACAATTAAAAGTGTAATCCCCATGAAACATAGAATTCAAAACCTGCATTCCTCTGTGCAGATATATAACTCAATATTACCCTCCTAAGACTGTACAGCATTGGGCTCCCCTTCAGTTTTCCTACCTACATGGTTATTAACCATGTAGATTCAGGGTTGTCAGCATGGTGAAGATGCAAATGAGGTCAAAACTCATTAGACTTGCTGAAACCCAAAAAACTTATAACTGTGTAGGGATGTTCACTTTGTGTAGGCACTTCCACAGTGTCTGTGTTGAATGCATGGCAACAGTGAATGATGACCTCAGGGTGAGTGTGAGGTTACACTTACAGAGGTGTACATGTAGATCTGTCAAGTATAAAAGTGCATGTAATCAGTGCACAATTCACAAGTTTTGTTTCTTACTCTTTATTGTTTGTTAAAATGTATTGTCTCTGTCTGATTTAAGTTCAAATTTAATTTTTAATTTTCATCCTTGTTTGTCAGAGGTGGCACTTAACACAACCAAGGAAAACAGAGGAATGAATAGCAGGTTTTGTGGTAACTTGTGATATAACTATTCCTGTGGCAGCATGTGTATGTCTAGGGCTAGACTGCAGAAGGTTTTG
This sequence comes from Protopterus annectens, assembly GCF_019279795.1. Taxonomy (NCBI): domain Eukaryota; kingdom Metazoa; phylum Chordata; order Ceratodontiformes; family Protopteridae; genus Protopterus; species Protopterus annectens. Next base: position 868,284,649 of record NC_056725.1, on the reverse strand, counting down.
GGTTCTACTACAGGGTCTGCAACCTTCCCTCTACTTTTTGAGCTGCATGTTTGCATGATATCACAGGCACAGACAAAAGTACTAACAAGATCACTTGTGTTCACCTTGCTTCAGTGCTGGTACATGCAGCAGCATGTATGTACACATCTTGCACTAATGCCCACCAATGGAGTTAATATATTTAGTAAAGTAGCAGATGTTTTTGATAGCAACTAATTACAGCATAAGCAGATGATTTTCAGTATGGTGGAGCTATTCAAGCTATAAAGCATCCATGTAGCCTACATTCTGGATTTTCCTGCATACTTCCATACTATGGGAGTAGACACAAGAAAATTCTAGGCCTGAAATAAAATTGTCAACTGCTGCATTTGCAAGGTAAGTCCTGAACCTAGACTGCATTCTTTAATAATATTATGGCATATCCTTGTATATCTCAACTTGGTGCAGTAATGAAGTAAACAGTGGTGGATTTGTACAGAAAGTACCTTAACATGTGACAGCAGACAGTTATTTTACTTATATTTGTCCAATACTAAGTCTTTTTTTCTTATTCCTCTTGTTTTTTATTGCACTTTTTGCATGATGTGCCACATAGCACGAATAGTGTAAGTGGGTAATGGCTGTGTTTATCTGGTTTGCGCGAACCACAGCAGACCACCTGCGAAGCAGACAGCCAAAAATAGTAACAGGATACATTCAATTAATGCACTTGCCCATTGTGAAAACCTAGCCTAGAGTACAGATGTTACTGGGTTCTAGTATAGAGTGTGCAACCTTCCTTTTACTGCTGTGACATTGCAGTTTACAGCAATGAAGTACAACAAAGATAACTGTCTCCTCAACATTCTTGTGGCAACAGATGTAAGTGTTGGGCTGACATGGTCCTGGGTCTGAATACACAATATTCCATTTAGTATTATTTGTACTGATAGAGTAATCTATGTGTTATAACATTTATGATCAAATGTATGATTGCGAGTATACTGTGTACTATTGTCCTGTAAATGTATTCCTACTATCTTGAACGGAATGGCTTTAATTTTGTGAATAACACATATACAACTTTCTGTACATTAAATTGCTTGCCACTGTTGCATTCTGCTTGGCAGACGTTAGCAATGCGACTCATGTTTATACACCACTTACATACATGCAAACAGGTGTAACTCGCATGCGTGTACACTTTCTTAAACATCATGCAAATCCACTGCTTGCTGCATTATAGAACTGTATATATGTTGCTTTCTTATTGGTGTTTATTGCCTATTTACTTTGTATGACATAAAACTACATGTGAAAACATTGCAAAATCAGGGCACATTCTAAGTATACATCATATATTCACAATACATAAATGTGTTGTCCCCGCCCCCCCCCCCCACACACACACACACACACACAAGCAGTGCAACCCTGTGTGTTCAGTATTTTTTTTACACATACATATATCAACAACACTACAAAGTGTAGTATATAATGTTGTGTACTCCCTCATGGACAGGGCCAGTCAGTGGTGCTGACAACCTTGCTATACTAAACTCAAACATCTAACTATGCTCAATAAGGTTACTTGTGTTTTTAAAAAGCTAGGCTTCTACACACCTAGGATGCACTCTACAGTTAGGCTACTGGCCTCATATGAATCTATGAATCTATGTGCCCATGCAGGTCTCCTAACCTGTTGTCTCACACATGGCCTGCTGATGTCATCTACCATAAGTTCACCTGCAGCCATGTAAAACTCAGACTTGTGCCATGGCACTTGCATAAAGTACTGAGTTCTGTAGTCTGTGTACTTATGTCGGGGTTCTGCTCTCATTGCAGTCAACTGTGTATGTGTGAGTGTGTGTGTCTGTCCAGCCAGATGAGCAAGTATGCATCCTGCAGTTACTGCCTCAATCCCAAAAATTGACAGTATTTTGATACTTGCACCTGCCTACACATCCATTTTAGGCAGGTCTCCCACCTTCTTCTCTCCAACATGCAGTGCTGATGTCACCCACTATAAGTTGATCTGCAGGAATAAAAAAGTCAGACTTGTAACATGGTGCTTGTGTAAAGTATTGTGCTCTAGAGTCTCTGCACATAGATAGGATTCTGTTCTCACTGCAGTCAAAGTTTGTGTGTGTGTGCGTGTGTGTGTGTGTGTGTGTGTGTGTGTGTGTGTGTGTGTGTGTGTGTGTGTGTGTGTGTGTCTACTCAACAGAGTAGACATGCTATCCTACAGTTACTTCTCCATAGGAATGTCTTTTCAGTATTTTGATACCTGCACCTGCCTACACATCCATTTCAGGCAGGCTCCCACCTTCTTCTCTCCAACAAGCACTGCTGATGTCATCCACTACAAGGTGACCTGCAGCCACATAAAAGTCAGACTTGTACTGTGGTGCTTGAGTGAAGTACTGTGCTCTGTAGTCTGTGCACTTAGATAGGTAGGGGTTCTATTCTCACTGCAATCAAGTTAGCGTGTGTGTGTGTCTCTACTCAGCAGAGTAGTCATGCTATCCTATAGTTACTTCTTCATTGACATGGTTTGCCAGTATTTTGATATCTCCACCTTCTTACACATCTGTTTCAGGCAGGCATCCTATCTACTTCTCTCCAACATGCACTGCTGATGTCATCCACTATAAGATGATCTGCAGCCATGTAAAAAATCAGACGTGTGCCATTGCCCTTGCATAAAATATTGCGTTCTCTAGTCTGTGGACTTAAATAGGTAGGGATTTTGTTCTCACTGCAGTCAACTGTATGCGCGCGTGTGTGTGTGTGTGTGTGTGTGTGTGTGTGTGTGTGTGTGTGTGTGTGTGTGTGTGTGTGTGTGTGTGTGTGTGTGTGTGTGTGTGTGTGTGTGTGTGTGTGTGTGTGTGTGTGTCTTTACTCAGCACAGTAGACTTGTCCTACAGTTACTTTTCCAATGGCATGACCTGCTAGTATTTTGATACTTGCACAAGCCTACACATCCATTTCAGGCAGGCCTCCCAAGCTGTTGTCTCCCACATGCCTGCTGATATCATACACTATATGTTGACCTGCAGCCATGTAAAAGTCAGACTTGTTCTATAGTCGGTGTACTTATATAGGTAGGGGTTCTATTCTCACTGCAGTCAATTGGGTGTGTGTGAGCTGTTACTTGACATTAAAGAGAGCTTTTTACACCAGCATGTGGAACACCCATCGCCATTTGCTCAACAGACAATGCTGATGTAAATCAGCTGTATCAGATTATTGCATATGCAGTTATCTCACCAGGACAGGATTAGACACTGGCCTGGAGCCCAGGTTTATGCTACCTTAGGTTCATAGGAGGTTACTAGGATATTGGCCCTAGAGCCTTTATAAACCTAGTCATGTTATACCATTGTTGCCTTATTGACCAGGTTGTATGGTCTATATTTGCAGCACAAGTCTATGATCAGCACTGGCTGCCCTTATCCAAGAGGGACATGGGTGACACACCTGAGATAAATTTATGTTCTCCCATCCAGTTCTCTCAGTTACGCTTAAATAGGGTCATTGAGGAGCTCTGTTTTACATGAATTGGGAGTTTGCTCCAAAGTAGTGGCAATCTCTGGGAGACACACTTGTCTCTCCAGAATGTCCTGTTAATGTCATAGGTTAGGTTATGATCCCTAGAGTGAGTGAATCTTGTTCCAAGTGACTTGTAGATGTACAGCATTTCAATTAGGGTAGAGTCTGTGACTGCTCTGTAGGCCAGGCACAAGTCACCTCTCAGTGGCTTATAAGATACAGAGTACAGTGAAAGGGCGTTCAGTATGTCCATGGAGGTGTGTTGCAGGCCCTGAATTTTCTTGGTGAGAACCCCCTGAGGTCTCTTCAGCTGCTACAGGTGTCTGGTGAGGTACATACAGAAGGGTGCATTGTACTGTATTAGTGGTCTGATGAGGGATGAGTGCAGGGGAGTTATAACATCCTTAGCTCTAGATGTGATGCCCTTAATTATGAGATGTGCAACAGAGATGGCCTCCCTTACCACTGTGGACACTTGGTGATCAAAGTTAAGGTTACTGTCAACCTGTATTCCCAAATCTCTCACCACCGGGTTTCAGCTAAGGGGGTACTGTTAATATTGTAATTTGCAGGGACTTCTCCTTTGGTGAAAGGGATGATAATGCATTATTTTGCATTTATTTGAGTCTGTGGCTTTGGCACCAATCATTTGTCTGTAAGCCCTTTTTGTAGTAAGGCAACATTGTTGGGAGACTCTATTGCACCCAGTTTGCAGTTATCGGAAAACATGGTAAGCCACAGGCCATCTATTTTCCCCTGGACTTCTGAGAAATACATTTTCAACAGTAGGGGGGCCAGCACAGATCCTTTTGGTACACCAGTGGTAAGTGGTCTTCTGCCAGAGATGGAATCCCCAAAGTTGACTGTATGTGTTCTGTTGGTGATCCAGTTGGCTACCCATCTAGTGACATATGGATTAATTCCCAGCTGTGTGAGTTTCTCAATGATGCCTGAGTGGGGGATTATGCCAAAAGCCTTGGCTAAGTCAAGATAGTCTGCATGTAATGTTTTGTCTTCATCCAGGGCTTTGGTAACTTTTTTGAAGAAGTCCACCAGATTTAATAAACATGATCTACCCTTAACAAAGGAAAATTGTGTCAACTCAAAAATCACCTATGTCTTTGTTGATGAGATTCATGATGATTCTCTCCATGGCCTTGCCAATAAGGCTTGTTAGGCTTATGGGTCTATAGTTCCCAGAGTCGGTTGACGGACCTCTTTTGTGCAAGGGAATTGCTGTTGTTATTTTCCAATTTGCTGGGATAAAGCCAATACTTACAGTGTGGTTGAAGAGAATGCCAGCTGGTTCTGCTAGGTCTTGTTTCAGATAATTTAGTAGCCAGCCTAGGATGTTATCTGGTTCCATAGAGGTTGTATTTTTGGCCATGGGGAGTGCGGTTATGACTTGTTCTTTGGAGATACTAGGTAGAAGACTGGTGACGGGCATGCTTTGGGGTATGCCTGGTGTGAATGGGGGGGGGGTAAAGTTTGCCCCAAATATTTCTGCTAGCAGTTTGATGATGTCCTCAGGGTCAGTATAAGTAATACTGTCTACCACTAGTTCGGCACAAAGCTGGCCCTTCCCTTTTAGATTTCTGACATAGCTAAAGAATGCCACCAGATTATCTTTAGCTAGGGATGCTAGTCTAGCTTTGTACTTGGCTTTAGAGGACTTTACAAGATAGCTAATTTGCTTGTTCAAGCTGTAAAGGATGTCCTTCCTCTGCTGAGTCAGTTGTCTCTTGTTCTTAGACATTAGTCTCTTCCACTTGTTGTATATACTGTTTATGCTTGATGCCCACCGAGGTGGCTTGCTTTTTTGGAGGACCTTGTTTGATCCATTCAGGTTTATTTGAGTCTATACACTTGAATAGATGTTTATACAGGCCATTTGTGTACACCTCTGTATAGCAGTCATTGCTGACAGCGGTAGCAGGGGTTTTGCAAATATTTATGGCATTGCTTAGGAGGCTATAGTCTGCTTTGGGAAATTTTTCATCCATTTTGCTCTTGAGGGGGGGTCAGATATCACCATTACTTTAAACAAGACAGAATTCTGATTCTACCTGTCTATGGAGAGCAACACACAGGGAGTAGTGCAGAGTTCCCCCTATTTTGGTGAGTACTTAGTCTAGGACATTTGAGCCTCTTGTGGGTGTACAGACTATCTGTTATAGAGTATCTGTGTTAACAAAGTCCAGGAACCTTAGGGTAAGCATGTTTGTACTCATATATGACTCCCAATCAAATCGATAGAAGGATAGTTGAAGTTGCACATGACCAAGGTATTTTGCTGTATAGTGAGTGACTCAAGTAGGTCCAAGTAGGCAGAATAGTTCTCATGGTTCATGATGGAGGACCTATAGCTAACAATGATATGGAAGTGGGGTTTACCTACGGTTAGTTGGACTTGGAGTAGCACTATGGAGCCATACTGTTTGACCAGTCTTGAGGTGCATTTGTTTTTAATGAAGATGTATACACCTCTGTCTTTGGTTCTTTCATGCTTGTTTTGAGGTCTGAACATGTGGAAGACATTGTAGCCTTGCATGGCCAGGGGCTTTCTGTGGCCTTGAACCATGTCTCTGTGAGTGCACAGACACGGGCATCTTCCAAGGTAAGGAGTGTTTCCAGTGAGTGCAGTTTCTGATTTAAACTCTTTGGATTACACAACATAACCTTGAGTTTGTCTCTAGTGGATTTTTTTTATGTCAGGAAGGCACTATGAGGGAGGCAAGCACACCTCTCAGCTGTACAGATTTTTGCAGAATATCCAGATCTTTGCCTCATATTTTTGGTCTGTTCCTCATACATTTGTGATTTTCTGGTAAATTATTGAATACTGAAGTCATTAAAGTATACTAAATAAAGACAAACATTTGAGTTTCAGACTTTATATCCTTTGGAAAATATGTAATAACCTTTTATTCTACCAACTTTCTAGGTTTATAAGGACAATATTTAAATTCTGTCCCTATTTTTGGGCCTTTGTCCTTCCATTCTTTCTGGCTCTGTCCAGATTTCTTGCACTAAAAGGTTGAGAGGTATGGAGGCAAGTACTTTTGACAGTAGCCAAAGGCCAAGAGGCAACAGGTGAAGACCATCTCTGGCAAAGCAGCATAGTCTGTTGAACATATCTTTCCAGGCTGACAGATGCTGGATCCCTCTGGACTGACGACAGAAGCTAAGCCAATTTTTGACATCGATCATGTTTTGTTTATATTGAGCCATCATCCTGAGTGAAGGTGGAATGCTGCTAAGAACTTGGGATATACCTGGCTGGAACAGATAATCTGAGAGTTCAGTCATATCTCTCTTCATATAGTATAGTGAGGTACATCTCCAGTCATTCACTCCAACATGGAGTATGAGAGAGTCATAACAGTACTTGTTATTGACAGACTTGAGTGCATGAGTGATCTTATGGATCCTGGAACCTGAAAGACAGCCGATCATAACCACCTTCTTGTCCAGCCTGGTGAGGCGGACATCTGTGTGTCTCACTATGGAGTCACCTATAACCAACACATTTGGTTTTGAGGTGTTTTGCTTTAGGGGCTTATTGGCTGAGACACTGTTGTGTGTATTATTATGTGTAGTGGATTCTGTTGGATCTGCAGTGTGCACAGTAGGTTTGCGTTTGAGAGGTCCCTGATCTTTAGGAAGGTTTCTAGTGAGAAACTCTGTGCATGTGGGTTTATGTGTTGTGAGCTTGTTATGTGCAAGAGCTGAATTGTGTGTGCTGACAACATTTGCTATCTAGTTTGTTGTTATGTGAGAGAATTGATTCCAAATTCATAGTATAGATACAACTCTCACATGGTGTATTAGTTTGTTTTAGAAGTAACTGCCTGTCAGTATACATGGGGCAATTACTACATTGTTCAGGATGCCCATGTCAATTGGGCTGCCTGGAGAAATGGTGAGAAACTGTCCATCCATTATGGAAGGTATATACTGTAATAACTAGTGAGGAGTGGGCTAGATGGAACAGGTTTTGCTGTAAGACTAAGAAAAGTGTATATTCTATGGAGGGCTAGGGGTAGAAAAATGTGTCAATGCTTTACAGTGCACAACTGAGTTGCTTGCAGGGTAGCGGTGTATATTCTGAGCAGCACTGGTAAACTGAATGCAAACTCAGCCAAACATGATGCTGGAATACAAGCAAAGTTAAATGATTTTAAAAAAGGAGACAAAGGGAAAGACCAAGACTGAACCTTATTCCAGCAATCTCCAACTCAGATGGGCCCTTGGCTGCACACTTCTGCCACAAGGGTGCAGGGGAGTCTTCTTAATGTAAGATGGCTGATTTTAGTGCTCACATGATGCCAAACAGAAACAGTCTAGGTTCAGCAAGCCTGAATCTAGCCTATGTTATAAAATGCACAAGTACTAGAAATTCAAAGTGCAGAAAATTGCAATTGGAATAGAAAAAATAACACTTTAAATAAAGCAGCAATTCAGTACAATACTCCAAAAAGAGTGTAGAAAGCAAACCTTCCTAGTGTGAAATAAGTGGTCTGGAACCCAAGCCCTTAAACCACTTTCAGAATAACAGACACAATGCGCCTTCAAACAGCAAGTCCCAGCTTAAAAAGGTGTAGCCTATCCTCTCCTATCAAAAGAGTCTAGACCACAAACTTTCCTAATGTAAAATAATTGTTTTGGAGGCCAAGTGCTTAAACTGTAACAAAGATACTTAGAACAGCAGGCACACTAAGCACTCAACCAGCAACTCCCAGCTCAGAGAGCAGAGGCTACTGTCTCCTCTCACAAGAGTTGTCAGTACAAACCTTCTTAATGTAAGACAACTGTCCTGAAGCCCAAGTGCTTAAAACAAAAATAAGAGGCTTAGAATAACAGTTATAATGTAATGTGATACCAGACAGATGACAGTGATGTGTCTATTAATCTACTGACATACATCATTTCATGGTTAGTAGGCCCTGTGTTATCCTGATGAGAAAGTCTTGTGGTCTGTCCAGCTGCTGCATATGTCTGGTGAGGTTTATACAAAAGACAGCATTATACTGTATTACTGTTCTGATGAGTTTGACTATAGTGCTTTCATACAATCCTGAGATCTGAATGTGATGGCGTGTCTTACAATGTGCACCTTACGTATGTACTGGAAAACATTAAAAAAAGTTAGAAAGTACTGAGACACAGTGCAGTTCCTGACTTCACAACCCTTACAAGAGACCATACTGAAAGTACTGACATAATGATTCTATCCACTGTATAATTTGGCAAGGCAAATATAAGTGGCAGGTACAATTATCAATTCAACACACATGCAGATATACTAGGCAGTAATATTGCTATCCACCCTGTGCATCAGACACAAAGCTTTTGTATCTCTGAATCCAAAAGAGAGAAAACAGGGATATAGTACAGTTACCATCACTTGCACAGGGTGTTGGGGGGGTGGGGGGGGGCAGGAGGCCTAGGCTAACACAAAAGGTCGGTAAGTGTGTGTATGAGGAAGAAAGGGAAGCACGGAAGCTGAGCCATGTAACCATTATGTGTGTGTGTCTGTAGGGGTCCTCCATGTGAAAGTGGTGTGTGTGAGTCTGGATGAACACAGCCAAGCTCAGTGTTAGCTCTGAATACAGCCAAGCTCAGTGTTAACTCTATATCTTGGTATGTTGGACAGGTATGAGCCATCCATGGTACAGGTGGCAGTCCATTGTTGTTGCCTCCAATCATGAAAACTGGCTCTGCCAGGAGTTGCACTGGCACCTCCATGCCCAAGGTCAGATGCAGTACTCCTACCTGAGCATGACTAATGTCTACTGGATATGCTCCCTTCAGGGGATCACCAGGACCATGTCCCCATTGTCTGCCATGTCTGGGTCTGGACAGCACACTCACTGATGGACGAGTGGAAGTACTGCCACTATGGGAACATGACTGGGCACAGCCACATTGGCTATCAGCAGACGTTGTGGCTGGCCTACACCCACAAGGACACAGTTCCCCTTCCAAAAGATGCTCCATCACAGACACTGCTCATTCCATGATAGACACCCCTTTGTCTGTCACAGATACCCATCATCTTAACATGTCATTCATCTGATCCAGTGAATCAGGAACACAGTGGAGGCAGTCACACATGTCAGGCTGTGCCACATCCACAATCCTGAGCATTTGTCTGTAGCACCTTTCTGAACATACCTGTGCCTCCATGATGGCCCTAAACATACACTGAGTGACACAAAAAGAGAAACATGCACCAAGTGGAGGAGGGACAGCAGACCCCCTCTGAGCATTTTTATCCTCGACAACACTTTGGCTAAGGACAGACTCAACAGGCACTGAAGCCACTGTAGTTACACTTCCTTGCTCAAGGTCCTCACCATCCACCTGTCCTATATCTGTGGACTCAGTAGACTGGGTAGGCATAGGCCTACTGGCTGTATCCAGGGAAAATGAAGAGGGTGGCTGGATGTCACATTCTGTGTAAGATTCAACCTCTGCCCTCCTACTATGTTTCAGTTTCACCACCATCATCAGCAGTATCTGATGAGACACTGACATCAGGTGGTACAGGGCCCACACTCCTACTGTCATGATCGCCTGTGATAAAAAGGTTGAAACACCGGCATACATTAATACCTGCATTACTATGGTGCAGTATATATGCTAAATAACTAACAGTGCTGCCACTGTTACAGACAGTACAGCAGTACACACAACAGGCTTAAAATGACATATTATGGCATTTCTTTAAATTGATCTGCACTACTGAAATAAATGTATTTGGCTTACCATCTACAGGAGGCATATGTCATTGTATTCTTGGCTGTCCTGAAATAAGTTACGCAAGAGTTAAGGGCAATATCATCACATTTAACAGTAAGACAGGAGTACTACATGTTCTCCTCTATATTTGCATTAGGTGTACATACAATAAGAACTTGCCTGAGAACTCCAAATGAGCTTATCACTGTACCAATCTTCAAACCCCTCAAAAAAAAAGTGACATGTGACATAGAAGTAACTTTCATTTCAGTTGTTTTACTATACAACAGTATTCAACTGGCCATATAACAGTGCTGAACTGGATGCTCCTCCTGGGACTGCGAAGGAGTTGCACCTATGTCAATGACATGTTGTCCACTCTACAGTGAGTAGTCCTGCTGGAGGATGTTTGCCAGGAATTCCTCATTGTAGTGAGAGATGGTTGTGCAGCATGTCCACCCCTGGTTACCCCCTGGTTTGGCAACAGCAGCTGCAAGCCTCCGTGCAGAGGTAATCATGTCAGTAGTCATGCAGTGCACCTGCTCATATGTCTAGCTGTGGCCATACACAGAATTTATGTTAGTAACGATCTGCTGCCATACTCTGTGCCTTTCTGGCATATAGGATAACCGCTTTCCAGAAGAAATGCACCATGTTGACATAACATGTCAACAATTATATCATTTTCAGCTTCACTGAAGGGGGTCTTCACCTCCGTGATATGTTTGCGTCCTACAAAACAAGAGAATGGTAATACACATAAGTATCACATAACTACAAAGTAACTGTTACCAGACAAAACCATAAAGGTAGGCCGTTGGTAGTACCCAGTGGAAAAACATGAAACACTCTACAGATGTGAAATATTAATGACAGGTAGGATGTAAAACAAGGAGAGAGGAAGAGCAACAAATCCTTGTATAGGCCATAGCAGTAACTCAACTGTGCTCCCCCCAGAGAGCAGTCCATTCTAGTTTGCGACATAACAGTAACTCTTCTTTGCTCACCCCCATTCACAAAAGAACAGGCACATGAACCATTTTGCTAATAAAATATCTTTGAAATGCTAAGTGTGATTTCAACAGAACTGTCCCTGAAACATTTGTGCACATGTATTACACAGCTTTCTATTTTCATGAGTTGCCAATCATTTCTACCTTTGAAATGGCTTGACAAACATGGCCGTACCATCAGTACACTTCTAACTAATGCATACAAATAGTGTAAAAGGCTTTGCTTCACATTATTCATTGATATATTCCAGCATATGCATTGTGTAGGTAATAAAATGGGAGCATACCTCCTGGAGTTCAATACTCTTCTGTAAAAATATCTTTATAAATATTTTTTGAAGTCCTGCAAACATGTAGCAAGTGTCCTCACCATCAGTTTACCTAGTTTTTTTTTTAATAATGGACTAGACTATTAATAAATTCCATCTGTCTTAGCATCTGTTTCAGAGATGATAATTACATCATAAGCAGCTGAACTGCATACTAATCAACCAATCTGGTGGAGCTATTCAACAATTTATAAATCAACCATGCAGACTCCATGCTGGTTTTTCCTGTGGATTTCAGAAGTCGTGGAGCCCAGACACATAAAATCTACGCAGACAGAATGCTAGAAGCTGCTGCTGCTTAACTCGATTTGTGTGTGCTACAAGCTGCGGGTAATGCTGTTGCTGTCAGTAGGCCTAGGCTAGGACAGAGAAGAGGTTTCAGGCCACATTTAACTTATCACAACATAGACAACATAGACAATGTACAGTGCTACAGGGTGAACAGGGACACAGGACAGTAATTCTGTGACCTCTGTCAGCCTCACCTCTGAGCCAGATCCTTTACCTCCCCATGTATTGGCTGTGTACTGCTTGCATCACAGTCATCCCTAAACTAACACTGTGGCAATTGTTGTATATACAAGGTAAGTCCTAAACATGTACTGTATTGTATAATAATATTATGACATGTCAATGTTGTTGATATTAGCTATTGTAATACTGTACATGGAGTTTTTCTCCCTGGGCCTCCATTGAAAATGGGCTCATTCCAGCCCAATGGACTTGCCTGTTTAACAAATTGCAAATAAATAAATAAAATGTCCTTATATTTCATCAGTTGGTACAGTAATCAACTACACGGTGGGAGAGTTGTACAGAAATGAATGTCACGTGATAGCAGAGAGTTATTTGACTTGCATGTGTCCATTACAAGTAGTAGGCCTCAGGCCTCAAAGATTCAGAAATTGATACCTCCCCAAAGTGCTGATGATTACTGCATGCCCTGAGCTTAGCACCATACATTTGTAATGAGAAATCATAACAGAGAGAAGTTGGAAAGTAATGAGACACATAGTAGTTTCCTGCTTCACCACCCTCACAAGATCAAGCAGGCAGGATGCAAAACAAGGAGAGTAACAAGAGCAACATATCCTTGTTTGTGCCATAACAGTATCTCAGACTAGGTCCACGCCCTTGAAAAAACAATATACCCTTGCATGTGCCATGACAGCAGCTCCCCCCAAAATGACAGTCTATGCTTGTTTGTGTAATCCAACTTGCCCTTCATTTGATGACCACTGCATATCATAGTGTTCCCAGTTAATACCCGCACACATTTTAAAGTAAATGATACACACTGCATGTTTCTGAGTACTAGTCAGATAACTGATGAATGCCTAAGAAACACAGAAAGGTAGGACAGCTGTATATCCAAGAAATAATCATAACAGGTTGTGTGATCTCTAAATGTACTATATCCTAATATATTAAACATAATACAGTTACAAAAAACAGGTCATAGCTTGATATCAGTGTACATTCAGTTGCACTTGACTGTGTGAGGAATTACTTCATGTATTTGCTGCAAAGCTGTTTGTGTGGCAAAGATGGATAAATCCCCCTTCCTGTTTTCTGATGGTGCATTGCAGTAACAGTTGGGATCCAGACCTATGTAGTCATATCCCATGTGTACTTACATTTTCTACTGTGTATGTCATAGACTGATTTTCCTCAATTCAACTATTTCTCTCTTTTTTATAAATTTATTTTGGGGGTACTATTTGCGCTATACACATCTTGTTTGCATGTAGAGCAGCAGTGCACAAACCAAACAAATAGGCCTCCTAGATAGCAGACAGGACCCAGGCAGCCACAAAAATACACCATATGCATTCAATTAATACTATTGGCCATCAACTATACCTATCCATTTCTTCAAGAAAAAAACATGAACATATATGCAAAATATTAGCTGAATTTGGATTGTCACCTCCAGAGAGAGAAGTCACAACAACATAATTTGTTGTATAGGGATTTGGACTGAATCAATGGTGCAACTGAGAGCAAGCAGATCAAAGTGAAAGGAGGAAAGGAATGTGTAGGAAGGATGCAGGAAAGAACCATACCTATCAATTTCTTCAAGAATAAAACATGAACATATATGCAAAATATTAGCTGCATTTGGATTGTCACATCCAGAGAGAGAAGTGACCGCAACATAATTTGTTGTATAGGGAACTGGACTGAATCAAGTGTGTCATGAAGACACCTGGGCAAAGAGCTATGTACTATGTGATGTTTTTTTTTTTTTTTTTGTGGGACAGCTGCTCATTTTTTTTTTTTTTTTGAGAGAGAGGCATGTTGGGAAAGGGATGTAGGAATGTCTGGTTGAGGTAAGTTGGGCAGGTCAGGAAGAAATTACAGATAGGCAGGACAAACAAGAGACAGGGATGGTGAAGGACACAAGAGGTGGGTGAACACCATGTTTGGGGAGAGGTTGGGAAATCCAAGTCCCATGCATGTGAAGGCAGTTGATAGTGAGAATCTAGTTCTCACCAAGTGGACTGTCATCATTGTCACCTCACCGTGCCACTGGCTGCAGTGCCCAACATTTGCATCTCCTCTGTGTACTTTGAAAGAGGATGGAGAGACTCTGGTGTAGGCATGCACTGACCGTGTGGTGCACAATCCTATGCATCATCCCTGGCAGTTCCTGACGGTAATAAACTTACCACCCCTGCCCTTGCTCCTGGAGGGAGCCACAGGCCTATCCTCCAGGGCAGAATTACCTGAAGGGCCAGGTAGTGCAGCAGCGGCATAAGGGGTGCTACCAGGTTGTGCACCAGATGTGCTGTGCAGTGTTGCTGTTGCCAGTGAAGTGGATCCTATGGGACAGGCCTATCCTGCTGTGCTGTAGGTAAAAACAAAAAGTAAAAAATAAAAAAAAATAAAAAACAGACAAAAGGGTTGAGGTGAGAGAAAAAATAAACAGAGAACATTAGTAACATCATATGCTGCATACAAAGCATCAATACAATTATTTGACTCTATTCTGTTACCTTTACTTTTAACACTACAAACTCCTAACAAATGTCTGCATTGCTTTTAAGACTACCCAGTTCATAACAGAGGCACACAATAGTACAGATTGCAGCCACCAGTCCTTGATGTGTGTATATATTGCACATATGCATGTTCCAGTTATACCAATTACAATTTACAGAAGGCCATTTGTCCTACTGGTATAAAGGTATGAAGTTATATTGCCATAATGATGAAAACCTAACTGTATTCTATATTTGGGAGGTCAGTTATGTTGTCCTACAGACTACTGCATGAATACTTTGCTTTTACAGTTTAGAGATGCATGCTCACTGTTATTTGAGAATATGAGATCATTGTTTTGTGCTACAGACTAAGGCATGCATAGTTTCTTTTACAGTTGAGTTATACATGCTCAATTTGATACAACTGTATTAAATACCAAGTAAGTGGTCTTTAACTTTTAATGCTACTAAATTACTATACAAATTATTATTATTATTAAAATACTTTTTAGGCAGTACTGTTTTGATGCATATAATATACTTGCTTCTAGTGTCCTTAACAAACCCACGGTATGGTACATAACATTCGAGGCTTGCTCCAGCTATGGAAAAAACAGAACAGAATACCATTATGAATACCAGTCTTGACTATATTCAGCTTTTAACTCTTAGAATTATTCACTGAAATTGATACTTACACAGCTGTGCCCTGTACTAAATTCCCTGATTCATTGGTTGAGGGTATCCCGCTTCCTCCTCCATAGATCATAAAAGTGAAGTCTGCATTATTCACCAGTGCAGGGGATACCTGTAGCACTGGTTAAAGCCCTGGCAATACTATTCCAGGCTTCAGACCTGTATTCTGAACTTGAATAGTCTTGCTGTAGCAAGCAGGGCCCATGCTCCTTAACTAGGAGTCCAACAAAAACTTTGGACTCCTGGACACCCATCCTCTGCACCTGAAAGCACACACCCTCACCAACAACTCCTAACATACCTGCCATAGCTCAAGCTCAATGTATAATGAGCATTTCCTGCCAACTGCATTTTATATGCTGATGTTTTCCCACCTGTTGCACATCTCATGCTTGCTGAGAGTGCACACAATTTGGTTTTGCAACATTTGAAAACAGTGTGCATTACTTACCATCACTCAAACATGGTAGATGAGGGTACACACTGCTGGTCAGAGTGTTTGCACAATGTTAAGCAATGTGCAACAGTAGCAAACAATGCAATTTCAAGATTATTTGGTATGCAGGCACTAGTGTAAATATGCTACTCAAATAAACTATGTCTACGGTTCTCCTACACTTACAGCTATTACCACAAGAAAGTTGAGAAAACAGCTGTGTATGTTGCACTTCATTGCTATAATCTGCAATCTCAAAAATGTAAAACAAAATTTGCACACCCTGTACTAGAACCCTGGACCATCTGCACTCCACACCTACACCTAACAGGATAAGTGACATGATATGATATGACCTATCTTAATAGTTATTGTAGAGTTCTCGCTGTTAATCATAGAGCAATGCCTCTTACTGTGTCTGCTCGATAGCCAGTAGCATTAACTGAATGCATCTGGTCTATCTTTGTGGCTAACTGGGTCCTGTCTGCAACCACAGTCATCTATTCCTCCAGTTTGTGCACTGCTGCACTTCACGCAAACCAGGTGAGCAGATCCGAACATGTTTGTGCCAAGCGCCGCATCGTGCAAACACTGGTCTCAAAAATAAATAAATAAATAAAAGACAAAAGGGAGACTGTCCAGTTCTTTACATCATATTTTTGGGATGTTCCTTGTAAAATGTGTGGTTTACTGGGATATCACTGAAGATTGAAGTCAATACATAATGAGATACATTTCAGTTTCATACTTCATATTCTTCAGAAAATGCATGCTAACACAAATCCTATTATTCTACCTAGTAAATATGTCCCTATTTTTGGCCCTTTGTGCCACCTATTAGTTTAGTGTTTGCCCAGATTTCTTGCACTAAAAGGTTGGGTGGTATGATCCACATTCAGACTGCAGGTTTTCCTGCCAGCAACACTGGTGTGAGCAGAGACACCTTGCTTAAGTGCACCATGTATCATTAATATTCATGGCGCAATGCCACATGATGAGCACTATGGAATACACGGAAACACTCAGTGTAGGCTTTGTGCAAAATATACATGGAGTTTATTGAATCTGGACCTCTGTGAAAATCTGGGCAATTGAACATGCAAAAGCATTCTGAAAACAAAAAAAAAAAAATATATATTAAAAAAAGAAAACAATGTTTTCATTTTTGCAATCATAGTCAGAAATAAGCCTGTTTGGCATTAACGTCTAAGTAGTAGGCCTGCATATTGTTGGGCAGATTGAGTAGACTCATTAATATAAATCTTCCAATGAAATATGCACGTTATGATAGATTAGTGTACATCTGTTAAACATTTTCAAATATATCCTGATTAAACAAAGACACACACACGCAAACACCTGCATACACACACACATACACGCACGCACACACACGCACACACATACAAATGTATACCTGTATACACACACACACACACACACACACACACACACACACACACACACACACACACACACACACACACACACGTGTGTGTCTAAGCCTTTCCATTTATGGTATCTCATGATTTATATAATGAACTTGCAACACCAAAATATGCACTGTTTCTTTCTCAGAAAGGTACAGAAAATTAACTAATTTTGGGGTCTCTCTCTCTTTTTTTAATATCACATTTTGTCTGCCTGTCTGTCTGTCTGTCTGTCTCTCCATCTCTCTCTCTCTGTGTCTCTCTGTATCTTTCTCTGGATTTTAAATGTTTTATATAAGAACACAAAAACTGCATTTTGCTACATTCTACATTTAAATGTCATCATCAAATGCTGAATGTGTGACTTCTAGCTAAACAAAAAATAAAGGCTTCAGTTTTAGAAATACCTAAATCATTTAAAAAGTGAAAGAGTATCTCACTGCTCAATTAAACAAAGGTGTAAAACATTTAATCAGTCCTCTTTTAATTACTTTATTGTTCACAAAAGCAATAAAATTCACTTCAAGAAGAACTACCCACTACTCAAGTGTTTGTATAGCAGTGCAATGCACCTTTAGACGTTAAACACTGTGAACATTACAATGTGAAATTTTGGTCTGTTTTGTAATGACATGCACAGTCAACCATATTATTAAAATGGAAATGTACATGATATCAGCACACAAAACAAGACTTTCCAGAGTGATTTAAGGGCACTCCACGATGAAAAAAATACAGTGCAAACTGACTCCACTACTTATCTTTTTACACCACCATGAAGGGAATAACCCTTTCCCCCCAGAGGACCACTATGTTAACTGAATTTCCAGTTTATGGTATAACCCAAGACAATATACAGGTGTGTATTCATCAGTAAGTGTTTGGTTGTTATGCAGTGTTTGAATTAAATAAAATGTTGACTTAAGTACCTTATACTCACAAATGTCTTGTGAATGTGATATGCTTTTAGCAAAGAAAAGACAGAAGCATTAACTCTTGTCAACCATAACTCTTGTAATGAACAAATGCTCTAAGCCATTTTGGTTGGATTGGGAAATCAGGCTACCTTTATATGACTGCTCTTAGTGAGTGACTGCAGCAGTTATGGCACTTCTCATGCCTATAGTGCAAGGAGTTACTCAGCCTAAAGGTAAAGAGCATTAATGGCACTTGAGCTATAGCCTTACTAGGACAGAAAATCTGACCAGTAACACAGTGTTGGCAGAAGTGCCACAGTCCTGTTGTGTAAGTCCAGACATTGCCCAAACCCTGCTAAAGTCATAGCTGGAAAAAGTTGGTGCATACCTGTACTCAACAAATGGCCAGAGCTGGATCATGGTCAAGTGAGGCCCTAGGCAAAGTAATGGTCAAGGGCCTCCTTACAACCATGACAATATTCCTTTTCTCAGCTATCTCTCCTGAACTACCATGAAATAGTGTTCTCATTTCTCAATTTATAGATCATGTTATTTTTGTATATTTACAATAATCACAGAGATTTGAATTTAATGTAAAATTCTTAGTTTAGATTTTATAGCAACAACATAGAGGGCCATTCGTTTAAAATGTTTCTGGATACCATTTGGAAAATCTGACTACACTGCTGCTGAACAGGAACAGGAAAATCAAAAATAATAATAATAAAATACATCTACAGGAGGCCTCACTTACATTTTAAAGTGTTAGGGCAATCAGTCAGTCCAGCCTTCAACATGGAGTCCTCTACACAGTGGAAAGGGCAGCAGAAAGCAGCAGTAGTGCCAGTAATGCTTCTGGTTTCTAGCAGTGGCAAAATATTTTTTGAGCAGTTTATCTTCACCCTGAATCCCCACTCAAGGTCACAGCAGCATCAAATATGGTATGTAAGTTAAGCAAAACATAGTTTTAATAAACCTGCTGCCTCACAGTCTGAGCCATTGCCAAGTGGGTTGAGGGGAGGACAGGTCAATCAGACAAAGAGGTGGGGACAGGATAGATGGGACAAGGTGAGAAGAAGGGAGGAAAATTTGAAGTAGGCATGATGAATCATTCAATAAAAAAGTCTACAAAAGAAATAAATAATGAAAATGTATATTTACAAGAAAAAAAATAATGGAAAATGCCCCCACTTGTCATCCCAATGGAAGAAGACATTGCTAAAATCAGTAAGTAATTAAGTTCCATTATTTGCCTTCCTGGAGTCTGATGACTGCTGAAAAAAATGTAATTACTTAATAGAGAAGATTGTAGTTCATAGGTTCATAGGCAGGTACTAGGCTATCGGCCTTGGGGCCTATATAAGCCTAGCCAAAAAAGTTCCCTGGCTTTTTGCCACCCAAGAAAATTATTTTTCTGTGCCACTGTCAAGCAGTGCCACAGAAGTGATCCCCAGGGTGAATTTTCTATTTCCCATTCAGTCGTCAAGGTTTTTTTTAAAGAGGGCCAATGAGGAGCTTTGCTTGACATGAATGGGTAGTTTGTTCCAGAGTATGGGAAATCTTTGGGACAGCAATCTATCCCTCCAGCATGTTCTGTTTATTGTGATGACAAGATTTAGGTCCCTGGAGCGTATGGTTCGGAAAGACTGAAATTTCTTTAAGTGTAGCATGTCCAACATATCTGGGTTTGACATAGCTTTGTATGTTAGGCAGAGATCACCTCTGAGTAGGCGATATGCGATGGAGTAGAGCTGGAGTTTTTTGAGACGGTCTGTGTATGGCATCTGTTTGAGGCCGGTAATCCTCTTAGTGAGGTATTTCTGTGGCCTTTCCAATTGTTTTAGGTGTCTTGTGAGATACATGCCAAACGGGGCATTGTACTCTATAATGGGTCTGATGAGGGATGAGTAGAGAGGAACAATGAACTCCTTTTTTCTAGAGGAGAACCATTTTGTGATGAGGTGTGCCATGTAGAAGGATTTTTCTGACTACTGTGGCAATGTGCTTATCAAAGGAGAGATTACTGTCCACCTGTGTCCCGAGGTCTCTTAGCAAACTTTCAGTGTTTAGTGAGCTACCACCTATGTGGTAGTTCATGGGTACTGAGTTTTTCCCAAAGGGGATGACAATGCACTTCTTGGCATTGAGCTTGCGGCCATGACCTTGACACCAAGCATCTGTCTCTGTGAGGCCCTTTTGTAGAATGTCTACATCAGTAGGTGATTCTATTCTGGCTCCCAGTTTGTAGTCATCTGCGAGCTTTGTTAGCCAAAGACCTTCTCTGTTGGCCTGCACTTCAGAGAAGTAGATGCCCAACAGGAGATGACCCAGGACCGAACCTGTGGTACTCCATTCGTCACTGGTCTGAAGTCAGACTTGGAGTCGGCTACTTTTACTGTGTGGGTTCTGTCAGTGAGCCAGTTAGACACCCATCTTGTGACATAGGGATTTATGCCCAGTTTAGTAAGTTTATCTATAATTCTAGAGTGGGGGATGGTATCAAAAGCCTTGGCGAGGTCAAGATAGGCTGTGTGCACTACCTTGCCCTCATCTATGGCTCTAGTGACTGCTTCAAAGAAGTAATTCAGGTTTAGTAGACATGATCTACCTTTTACAAACCCAAACTGAGTGGGGTCCAGGGTTTGGAGGTTACCTATGTCTTTGCTTATAAGCTCCAAGATGATATGTTCCATGGCCTTGCAGACCAGGCTCATCAGGCTAATGGGGTGGTAGTTTCTGAAGTCCATGGTGGCACCCCCTTTGTGGAGTGGGATAACCATCAATGTGCGCCATTCACTAGGCACATAGCCTGAGGTGAGGCTATGATTGAACATGGTACTTAGGTGGGGTGCCAGTTTGTTCTGTAGTTCATGCAGTACGCAGCCTGGGATGTTGTCTGGTCCCATGGATGCTGTGTTCTTGACTTTGGAGAGTGCAGTCTTTACTTGTTCATCCGTGATTACAGGGGCTTTGCATTCTTCCAGTATTAAGATGGGCCCTTTGGAGGGTGAGAGGGGGGTAAAGTTAGCAATGAACCTATCTGCCAGGATGTTTAAAGGGAGGGTGGTCAGAATTTGAATGGGGAAAACTTTATGTGTTTTTATTTATTTGTATATATATATATATATATATATATATATATATATATATATATATATATTTATTTATTTATCTAGCTATGTTTTTAGGTACCCCCCCCCCCAGCATAACTGGGCCCTAGGCAGCTGCAGAGTTTGCCTTATGCTGCATCTGGCTCCAAAAATGACAGCATGGCCTACTCATTTATGACACATATGAAGGGGTCACTATGACCACTGCTCACCCAGATAGTCTTCTGCTGGTAAAGTTGTCACCATCCACAAAGTCACAATGTCAAACCATAAACATTTGTCTTCCTTTCCCAAGAAAGGGCCTGTTTTAATGTTGTTCTCTGAATTTCCTGAATTCTCTTAAATACATAGCATAGACTTCCTGTATCTGGCTTTGTTTTACTAATCACAGCCTCTCTCTAATACCTCAGAACTTTATGTAAACACAAATATCAATGTATGATACATGTATTTTCTCTTGCCTACACTCGGAATTCAAACAGTTGGTTGATGAGGCCAGACCTACCAAGAATGCACATCTTTATGACCTAGATATACTGTTATAAAGGGAGTCTGAGGCACTGAAAGAAGCATGATGTTCCTACAGGAGAATTGCTTCATTTCCTGTTTCTGGTTAGCAACTACAAAGATGAATAACTTGAAGCTTTTTTATTATAGATGTCTAACATGAAAACCCGCAGCGTGCAATGTTTTGCACATTGAGGGGTGCAAACATCAAACAGATAAGCCTACATAGAAACAGTAGCTTCATATCACCTCATGATGTGGACTTATTTTTAAAGACATCTTACTCAAGTGCTACATGCTACATACAGTAGGAATGCAGAGTCTTTTCAAAAATGACATGCATTTCTGGGCACGTATACACTGATCTGTTAGGATTATGACTATGCTCTATATTTTCTAATAGCACTAGTAAATGCTCTTTCTTTCTATCTCTAATCATCAGTTTTACACTATATTGTCTGGATATGTATATATATATATATATATATATATATATATATATATATATATATATATATATGTGTGTGTGTGTGGGTGTGTGTGTGTGTATCTATATATATATATATATTCCTTCTACTATTTAGCATCCTGACATCAGAATGAACTCCAGGTTGAGCTCCCATCCATGATGCTAGAACCAAAGGCTTAGTTAGCATCTGAGGTAGCAAAAGGGTTGCTGGGAAGTATGCACTGGTTTGGCATGGGGGGAATCATTATGTTCTTCACTTCCTGTCAAACCACTGTGGAGGCTGGAAGTGCTGCAGTAGGCAAGTACTCTACCTGAGGAAGATGCTTTCAGAAGTCTGCTTGTAGAAGAACTTATGAGCTTCCTACATAATCACTATTGCATGCTGGATAATGCCAGATAGGAAAGCCAGAGGGTAGAGTATGATAAACAAGGCATAGGCCTTGCAGAATGGTGACCATCTCACCCTGTTATCCTGACTCATGAATCAGCTTTCTAGCACCTCTGGAGGTTTGAATTAAATATGAGGTAAACTAAAACAAAGAGTAAAAAGGTCTGTGCTGATAATTAAACATGAGGCAAGCAAAAATATTTCACCTGTTCTTTCACTAGACATTTTTTTTTTCATTTAATTTAGTTAACAAATGTACTCCTATTCTAATGGATGATGTTGATATTCCCCAAATCTTTTTTTTGTGCACCTTGTCTAGCAACTTTTAATATTTTAAAGCTCTCTCCCCACAAAATCTGCTATCAGTTGCCAGTTAATGAGTTATGAAAGTCATTCATCAAGATGCATCATATTTTAACTTCTGTCCCAAAATCTTACATATCTATATTAGTAAACGTAAGCAACCTTATTGATAGGCTTTTTAATTCCTTTTTTTTTTCTTTCTAAGCAAATTTGTAAGATTTTTAATTTAACTACATAACTGTCTTTAACATCAGCTCTATTGGGGGATATTTTCAATGCAGTTTTGTCATATAAAATATTTTCTTCACAGAGAAAACCCTATAGAATAATAAGATTAAAATGTCAAACACAATATTCAGTGTACATTTGCCTAGTTTTCTGCTCCTGACTTACACATTTATTTCTCTCAGTTGGTTAGTGCAGTTTCTTCATTCATTCATTCATTCATTCATTCATTCATTCATTCATTCATTCATCATTCACTTAATCATTTCATTTTCATGCTCATCATCTGTTCTTCAGTGTCTTACTATCATCAGTGAAGACCGCTAGGCAACAGTAAAACATTATAATCAATTTGTTTGTGAAAAATGTGAATGTATGCCTATGCCTGTTGTAACCATTTTTTGACTGAGATGCAACCTACAATTTGAGGTTTATGTTCCGGAAATGTGAATATAGCAGTATTTATTAAGTTCCCTGAAGTCCAGAACATCATATAGTAAGATCATTATATGTTTTCCAAAATGACAAGTAGTGACAGAAAAAAAGAATCTGTTCCTGTCATACAGAAATTATTTTTAGCTGGATACCAGGTAAGTTCTGATGTGCACCTATTTTTATTCACTGTTTCGCTGTTACTTTCTGCTCTCCTTTGAAAAAAAAAACTCTGAATTTCCTTCATCTTGCTGCATCTATACCCCAGTAACAGTTCTCATACAAAAGATGTGTGCTGGTAAGCAGAACCATATGTCAACATAGTTCTTGTAAATTAACCTGTTTTCTGTGCATACAAGTTTTCCCATTTCTCCATATCTTCATAAGGTCTTGGTCCTGATAAAAACTCATTCTCACTCTGTTTCCTTTGTTTCTGCAGTAAATATGGATATACCAACCATGTCGCAAAATAAGTGGCACATGTGTTACATGTTGACATCCACAGCAGACAAGAAATGAGTATTTGTTTCCTTATGGCCTCTTGGTGAATTTCTGAGAAGTCAAATTTGTGCCACTTCAGCTAATGTATATTTGCTCTGTGTTCACCCTACTGACAACAGCACTGTAGAATATTAGCTTGTTTTAATCTGGTTCTTACCTTTCCAGGTGATCATGTGAGCCTCCAACAATTGCAGGATTACAGAGGTATTTGCATAGATAATTTAAAAGTAAAACTAAATTAGTAAAATAATCCCGAGTTTGTGAGCTGTACATTTGAAACATAGAATACCTGAATTGTGATTTTTGTGTGCTTTTTCTGTGGGTTATTAAGATCCTTACTGGCATGTGCTTTGATAAAAATCAACAGTGTTGCAGTGGCTCAATGGAATAGGCTGGAGTGCATTTATCTAACCATGATAACACTGGTTACAGGGATAGGCTAGCATGTGCGTCATTGGTTTTCAATAGGCATTGAGTATCATTTTTTTTCTGTTTTTCTTGGCTACAGTCATTTCCTTTGTACATATTTTTTATCTTAATAAATTCACATGATGTAAGCAATATCCTCATACAAACAATACTTATTATATATTTTGTTTCTAGAAGACCAGCTGTCAAAATATTCCCTGTCCCCAGGCAGATGCACCTCAAGGACCTAAAATAGCTAACAAAAAAAAAATGAGGACATGCAGATTATTCCAGCATTACTCACAAGAGCGCAGCATTGCAAATTTCATGCGGAGGTCCTAACCACTGCTTATCACAGCTGAGCTCAGAGGGAAGGAATGCAAAGCAGCTGAGGCATGTCAGAACTAGTAAAAAAATGTATTGTAACTGCCTATTGTCTCAGTTTAGAACCAGGAGTCACACTGCAGGCTCTATTAAAGGTCTGTCTGGCTTCATTTCAGTTCTGACATAACATTAATGAGGAAAGTCTGATGCTGTAAACTATGGTAGGAATGCAGCCCTTCATTGAAACATGGTGCTGAGACCTTTAATGGTCGTAGTGTGCAAATAAGAAAAAATATTAAGCCGAAAGAAGAAGAAGATTAGTTAAACTATTTGTGAGAAATGATCACACACATAATGGTTCCATTCTGAAATTTGCTTTCCTGCTTGCTTAGTTTTGAATTATGCATTCTGCCTGGAGGGATTTCATTCATTTTAATAGCACTGTGGAGTGACAGCATTAATTAGCATCGTGTAATGAAACAAGTGGTGTGTGAATTATAGTAACAGATTTAAAGAATCGCATTAATGTCACTGCAAGTTCTCAGGTGAAATTAAAAAATTACTGCAAGTTCTCAGGTGAAATGCTTTTATTTATGTCTTTTATTTTGCAATGTAAAGTAACAGTAGGAGCATTTAAAATAATTGTAGACATTTAATATGAGCATGTCCTTTGCACTGCAATATTGAACTATGTTAAATACAGATAGGGTAATACTGCAAGCTGTATTTTGCCACATTTATTATAGATTTCTGTGACCTTTGCACTTTCCACTTGGTAAGGATTTGTTACAAAATGATATTCATAAAATCGTTATAACAGCTCAAAACCTATGGAGATATCCCCACACTCATGTAATGTTTTGCAGATGACATAATGGAAAATTTCTGTTTTACAGGTTGCAAATGTGGGCTATAGCTCATCACGGCTGGCATTCTCCCTATGGAATAAATGAGGCAGAGGGCATTTTTTGTAGAAAAAGATGACGGACATCAGTGAATCTCCAATACCTTATCAGTGTTCATATCCATTTATGGAGGTGTTCTGCAGATAATGGATTGTCTCACATTTGCCTCTATGTGCTTCTAAATAAATTAAAAAGTATCTCATCAGTAAGTTCACCTGCACAAATGAAAATGAATATCTCATCATTGGTGTACATTTTGTTTGCAAGGGGACTTGAGTTATTGTTTGCTAATAGGACCTTTGTGTTATAGTGGTGAACTATATACCCAATCAGTTTGTATGTTCCAACAACTGTGTTTTGCTTTTCATACTGGCAGTACTGCACTCTTGGTCTCAATGGCAGCAAGTTTATCATTGAAAAACTATTTAAGCATGATGCACTGGATGGAATTTTAAGGGAAACATCACTGCAGCTGCTTACATTTTTGTGAGTTTTTAAAAGAGACATTTTGACACAGGGATCTCTAACCCAGAAAATAAATATATGCATGCATGCGTGCATACATACAAGTGATTTAGCTATTATTAATTCTGTTTGCTTGTGTAGTCCTTTCTAAATTAAGAGGTGATTGCATTAAAAAGGCAACAAGGCATCCATTGCAGGAATATGACTGGACTATTGCTAAGCAGCAGAAATATCACACCAGCATTCAGTGTACATTTTACTCTTGACACTTTTTATACTGTCTGCATAACTTTAAGCTGTATACTTTCACATCATTGAAGTGTTCTAATGACCCCACTGCAAGAGTCTTTATTTATTACCTGTTAATATTTTAATAAACTGGTCTATCTAAGGCTCTTTGAGTCTATTATTACCCAGGCTACAGGGGTAATGATAAGAAAACCGTGTTATGAAAAATATGGGTTAATCAGTCAGACAGACATTTTTGGAAGAAAACCAGTATGTCCAGAGAAAACCGACATAGACCACAAGGAGAACATGCAACTTCACACACACAGTGAATGCAGATCAAGATAAGAGTATGAAATATTATAGCTGGGATGTAGAGATCATACTCAGAGAGCCATGAATGATGTTGCCCATGTCATACAACATCCATACAATGTTAGCACTACTGTCTTCAGGTCAGCTAACAGTGGTTGCAGCAATAAAACTCATTAAATAGGTAATGTGCTTCAGAACACAAAACTAATTATATAGGGTACCTCCTAGCAATATCAGTGTCAGTCCTTCCCTTCACAGATAATGGTATGTAAAAGGTCATCTCTGTTTTGAATGCAGCTAACAACCAACTTGGAAGCAGGAATAAATCTGTTAATTTGCTTAGAGGTAATATTTAATTGCATTATTATTATACAAACTTTAGGAACAATTGTGAAATAAATTTGACAGTGCATTTAGAACTAACTATATTAACTTTTCAGGAAATTGTTCTGACAGAAATTACATAATGTATTGACTATGCACATCTGGCTAGTTATTAGACTACTGACATAGTTGTGATATTTCAGAAAAATGGCATTGCGTCTTGATCAACCACCGAAAAAATATATCTGTCTACATTAGTGCTATAATTATTATAAATGAACCGTTGTGAAATGGCAGTAAGGTATGAGAGGGTAATAGCTATTCTACCCACAAAGTGCAGATCATTATTTGATCCGCTTAAAATACCGCAAACCAAAAAATGCAAGTTGGAGAGGCAGAGTTTAGTATATAAGAGATGTTTGTAGAAGAGTGGGCAAGAAATGCAGTTATTTTGTTTTGTCTTGTCTTATTTGTTTGTTTTTGCCTCCAACCATCACTTTACCTCTGTTTTTTCTCTTCAGTGACCATGTGTACCAAATTTGCTTGCCTTAACCTCCTCAAGGCTGAACTCAACTCAAATCTGGAACAAGTGAGGAGATCAAGGTTCCTTAGCCATCATCACACTCTTACTGGAGAGTGTTCCTCATTTATGCCCTAACTTTTCCCCACCTTTTGCATACACCTGTGATGTTCTAAAACAGATGCACAATAGGACATGCTGGCATATTGTCCCACTTTTGCAGTGACGCAGTCACTGTCCCTGCCTCCTTGAGATGATGCTGCCACCCCCCATCCATCTCTAGCATTTGCTGAAGATCTACCTTTGTGCACGACCTCCCTCCAGGATGGACACAGCCATCCTCCCCTGCTAGCAAATGACATGCATTGATATGACATCACTGCCAATGGCATTACAACAAATGTTAGTAACACTCTGCTACCTTATATAATATAATGGCAGAAGGGTGCAGTATGTATGTCCTGTTTGCTTATTATGCTACACCTAATATGTCCATTTCAACATCTCTTTGGCATAACATCTTATCACCTATCCAGGCAGCCTGCTCTAACATTCTACAGGAACAAGCAGCATTTTCTCACGTCACAATTAAAATGAGCACCCACCAACTACGTCTGCTGACCCCTGCATCCGCATTACTTGGGAGTTAGTTAAGCCTCTTCTCTTTCACTCATATAGCATTTTGTTCACCTATGCCATAACTCCCTCATCTCCTACTTTCTGGTAAGCATAAGTTCAATTTTTCCAGTGACTGTCCATGATCTTTCTCCTCTAACCCCCTGATTACTCATGTGAAGCTTTAGTTGCTTCACACCCTTTTGCAGTGTCTCTTAAACTAGAAGCAGTAATATGCATATGGTTTTGGAAGGATGCAACAGAGTCAAAGCAGTTATATAAAGTAGTATAAGAACTGCAGAAAGGAGACGGCACTATTCCATGAGCTTCGGTAGCTCGTTGGTTTCCTTACCATTCTTTCCCTCCTAAGTTGCCTGCAAGATAGTCCCAAAAAATGATATCAGGATTTTTATACTTATAGAGAAGAGATGATAATAACATATCATAAACAGCATTTGAACCTAGAGTCAATTAATTACACCAGTCTTAGTGGTGCAACAGGTAGTACAAACACCTTTGCTGCTAGAAGACCAGAAGGCTGTGGGTTCGATTCCCACTCCAGA
The DNA here is from genome assembly GCF_019279795.1 of Protopterus annectens. Classification (NCBI taxonomy): domain Eukaryota; kingdom Metazoa; phylum Chordata; order Ceratodontiformes; family Protopteridae; genus Protopterus; species Protopterus annectens. The sequence goes on along the minus strand of NC_056725.1, from coordinate 868,255,961 downwards.
TGATAGAATTACGAATGGTGTGGTGTTCTGGAGTGTGTTGCCTTTGGATAAGACATTAAACTGAGATCTCATCTGCATGATCCCACAGCACCTACAAAAAAGTGTAGGGGAAATTCTGTAATGCCATAGCCAAATGTCCCCCAATAGCAGAAATATGTTCTGCAGAACACCTCCATAACCACGTGTCTCCCCTGAAAATAGGCCACTAGCTTCTTAGGACCAACCTGATTAACAAAGAAAAAATTAAATTATTAGTCTACTGAGTTATTTATTTGAGTAGCAAAGTGGGCATCAGGAGCAACTGGACTATAACATGCAAGCAGGTTTACATACGTCAATGACCATGAATATTACAGCAAATAATAAACACTATGTTTCTGTCATTTTCATGCAGTTATAACATCTATTTTCTAGGTTTTGTAATTAAGCATGTTTTGTATTGTATGGAGAATGGATAAGCACTTCTAGCAGAAAAAAAACAATGCTGTATGAGAAGTGTGTACATCAGTGATGTAGAGCAGTGGAATTATGGCATGGTATATAATATACTATATGCAGCCGCATCACATATTACGGTATGAAAGAATACAGTATAGCATTGTATAATTTATGTCAGTTATGCATTATAAAATGGAGAAAGAGCTTTGGTTCTGCAGTTCATTACTGGTACATTGTGTAACTCTTAAGTAGCACATATTTATTTAAGTATGTGGAATACATTCAGAAAATTGAACACTCAGAATGTCACATGCAAAAATACAGATCACAAAACATTGAAACAGTATGTCAACAGCACATAAAAGATAAATAAAACTGTTATGAAGGGAGCAAGCTCCCTGCGCAGCTCCCATAGGGGGGGTAGCTGTGCCACCCCCCCCCCACACACACACACACACACACGCACACACACGCACACACACACGCACACACATACACACAAATGCACACACACACGCACACACACATGCGTACACACACACCCCTGCTGTACTTATATCAGCCAACTCCAAGATTGCACTACAGTGGTGAAAGAGCAAAACCTCGCCCCCATCCCTGTTGTTCCATGAGTTACTGCCTTCTTTAAAACTGACACTAAAGCCCATCAGTGTTCTGTGTTTCAATGTTTTGATATCAATCTTTTTCTATTCAACATTCAGAATGTTCAATGTTCAGAATGTATCCCTATTCGTGTCTGTGTTACCTCATTCATTCATTTATTGTGTGTTTCCAAGTGATACAGAATTGGTAGGCTTACATTGTCATCATAATAAAAATAAAGGCATAAAGCAATAAGCTATATCCAGGCAGCAGGTATAAGTTATGATTCTTCTAAGACACATGAGGCAAGTGGGAAGAAAAAGCATAAGCTTGAATTGAAAGATGAAGAATCCTACCCCTTGTAACAAGTCTTTGTACATCCAAGACTGGTTACTTAACATTTGATAGCCTGCATCTGCACTTTTGTGATTGTGTTTTATCTTCCACATTATGAATTACTCTCTTGCTCATTTGTAAGAAACCCTTATATCTGCTACAACAAAGTGAAATATTCATTGTGAACACATACATCCTGGTACTGAAAGTAATTACTCCTTTTCAGTATGCATTGTGAACTCAGCCTTTGTGATTCAGTATGTAATTTATTACTTGCCAGTATGCAGTGCAAACACAAACTTTTTGGGAGCTCAAATAAATATTTCTTCTCAATTAATATTATCATTTATTAATATTACGATGTGTCTGTGGGTGTAAGTTGACCTTTATTGCTATGTTAGGACTTCCTAGGTGAAAGGGTAAGGTTCTTTTGGGAAAACTCAACACCTAGCTGTGCAGAGGCTTTTGTTGGTCCTGTGACAGTGAAACCACTATGGTGTGCTGTAGGTCTTGGATTTGCATCACAAATAAGAGGGAGTTTTATCCTTTCACTTCTATGATTCTCAGCTATTCTTTTTCCCATTTTATTGCTGGTCTAACTATTGCCACTATAATATTAAATGACTTGGAACAAGAAAGATGTAGCATGTGATTACCAGGAACCCTCTACAGTTCTTGACTTTCAGTTTATAAAGTGCACAGAATTATATCATTTGTGCACCAGTTTTCCTATATTAAAATAATCCAATGGATCCATTATGATTCATGAAAGCCCACTTGGTTGAGGCTACAGCAGTTAATGGCAACTCACTGAAACACAAAATTAGTCATACAGGAAACCTATGCACTCCTACAGGAAGTCTAACAACTAGAAATCTTTTTAGAATTATGTACTTGGTTAGTACCTTCACAAGGTGGACCCTGTTTTTCACAAAATCTCACCAAGACAACAATAATATATATAGACTGTCTTTTATATAGCATATATCATGGACAGAAGTAAGTTAAAAATATAAAAGATAGCAGGATGCACAAGACCCAGGATAAAAAAGTGTCCAATCCAGGTAGGTGCACTGGTGCCAGGACTGGAAACAATGATGGTGTAAAATCCTCAAGACATGGAAACATTCCTACAATGGGGTTAGGCCAGGCCCAAGGGGAGGTTGCCCACCCTGTTGTAGGAATTAGTAGTCCACAAAAACTAACAGGCCAAAAACGAGACATAAAGATGATAGAGTGGACTACCAAGGATAAGAAAAAAATTATGTATTGTTACTATTATGTAAAAAGTCCAGAATTTCCAGACAAAAGTTATACAAAAGGATTAAGAGAGAAATTAGAGGAAAGAGAAATACTTGCACAAAGACTGACAAAAGCTTCAAATGCAAATTTGCGTTCATTAATACAACAGATTTATGAAAAACATTATATAGACCAAGAAACCTTGGGCTGTTTGGAAAAAGAAGTGACTGAGGAAATGTGAAAATATAAAGAACAAAACTAGAGATTTTTGAAAGGTATGTAAAAGAAATATGGACACGGCAAGGGAAGAGAGATCTGATATGATGCAATATTTACACAAAGGAGAAAGCCAAATTAATCAATACAAAAAAAAAAAACAGTTCCAAAGATATTCAAAGAGAAATACAGGCAAAGGCATCCGGATATGGAAAATTTCACAATACAAAAAAAAAATGATAACAAAGATTGAAAGTAAAACAAAAGATTAGTAAAGTAGAAGTTAAAAAAATAGAAGCTCAAGTTATGGAATACCTGCAAAGTGAAGAATTTAGTGTAGAAAGTCTAACACAGGTTATGTCTCAGCATGATAGAACAACAAGTCCCCCAAGTAGGGAGAAACAGAAGGAGCATCTGAAGAAGAAATATGGGCATGAGAAAAAAAATAGATTTATTATGGTGTAAAATTTATGCAAAGGAGAAAGCAAAACTAATCAACATAAAAAGAGCAGTACCAAAGATATATGAATAGAAATATAGGCAAAGGCATCTGGATATGGAAAAGTTTACAGTATAAAAAAATAAGAAAACAAAGAGGAAAAATAGGAAAGAGGATTAGTAATGGAGAAGTTTAAGAAGTATAAATTGAGATTTTCAATTAACTGGGAAGTGAAGGATTTAGTGTAGAAAATCTAACTCTGATAACACCACAGCAGGATAGAACAATGGATCCCCAAACTAAGGAGAAACCAGTGGAGTGGGAAAATCCGATCTGTTGCCATATGAAGATACTTGGAGCCTTCCATAGGAAATCAGTACAAACATTCAAGCAAAGGGAAAGAACAGGAAACTATAGAAACTCTAATGCAGTTAATGTTGTAGAGTGATAGGCCAGTGAGTTCCCATATGAAAAAGCAATGGATGACACAAGATGAAACCGAAGAGAATGTGGCACAGGAGGATGCTCTGGAACTTTCTGTAGAATGCCTTCAGGAAATGGAAAACAAAGAATGTGCCCTCAGTTTAGATGAAAATGATGTAAGAGAAGAGTTGATTGATTTAATAGATATGGACAGACATAGCAAGATCAATGAAAGAAACAGATTACAAAAAATCAATAAAACTCAAAAAGTTAGAAGTTTGATAAAACAAATGAACACAGTAATTAGGACTGTTCAAAGAAATTCATGTGATATAACATAAGTAAATAGAACATATTACTGTGCAGCTCATTTAATAACATAAAAGTCTTGCCACAAAAACGTAGGGCAGTAAGAGAAAGGGAGGGAAGAAATCACATACCATCATGGAAGTAACAAAAAAAGAAAACTATAAAGCAATTAAGGCAAGAAGTGTCACTGTCAGAAGAATATATAAGAGGGAACAGATCAACAAAAATACTTAGAAAGATAGAAATGAAAAAAGCAATGTGCAGTATCAGAACTAATCAGGATCTATCATGCACTAGCACAAATAAAAATCTAAAAATAGCACATGCAGAAAAACTTAGAAGATATGCAGATAAATATATAAGAAAAGTGGAAAATAAGCAAATTATTGACGACCCAAAAAAAAATTATAGAGAACTGTAAAACAAGGCAAAAGGAATTGAAACACCACCAAAGAAAAAGAAGAAATAGATACATTTTGGAGAAATATCTATGAAGATCCTGTGGAACATAACAACAATGAAAAAAGTAACGAACCAGTCGACCACAGTGTAAACGGAGCTGACAATAAGGCACAGACCAGAGCAATGCAGGTATAAAATAAAAGCGTTTATTCCAAATGAGCACACCGACTGAGTGCTTTCACCAGGTAAACTGGTTTCTTCAGAGTCATACAAAACACACCCAGCAAGTTGTTCTTAAATACTCACTAATTTCACAATTAAGTAATCAATCAATCAAATCTCACTCATAAAAGAAGCCTTGACACAAACTCAAAATTAGAAAAAAACTCTCAAAGTATTAAACAGTGCAAAACACAAAAAACATCCAATATAAGAAATAAAAAAAATTAAAAAACATATATATATATGTATACTCATGTGAGAAGGGTCTACACATAAATTAATTTAAATGTGTATATAGAACTACAACGACCTAAAAAAATATGTAAAAATATATAAATATATATGTGTAAATAAATATGTATATAATATGTATATGATAAATACTAAAACAGACTGCTAGAATCTAGTTAAACAGCCTGTTCCATAAATGCTAAATATAGTGCTCTGTAGTGTATTCCAATGAACTAACACTATGTTAACATAAAAATTGCCTGAAATGTTAAAGACCACCAAACAATGTTAAATGAAGTTGGCCCTGTGTTTCAATAAGGGTTTCAAAGAAATGCCCTCATTAATCCCCGGAAATTTGGTGGCGTTCAATCTAATTTGCCACTCCATTTCACAAAGTGCTACAAAGTTGTTGACATCACCATACTGATTTGCCTTGGTCCTATCAACAATAAAAAATAAAACTTTTGAATTCACAACACGCCTTAGAGTGCAAAGCCAGGGCATTGTGCTCATCCCCTCTTCTAATGGAACTACAATGCTCCCTAATCCTCTCCTTCAAGCTCCTCATAGTCATGCCTACGTAAAATGCTTGGCATGACATACAAGAAGCTATATAAACACAATTTTTCGTAGCACAATTACACCGTCCAGGACAGGCAATGGTGCGTCCAAAACCAGCCACCACAAGACAGGGACCTTCAGCTATGTACCTACACCATTTGCAACACCCACATTTGCCCATAAAAGATCACCTACAACCATCATTACTCCTTTCAAGTAAGCCCTTCAAATTGCGCCCCCTACTGTAAACAATGACAGGTGCATCACCCAGAATTGCTCTCGTGTCCCTACTCAAGAAATGATCCCATAAACCCCTCAAGCTAGCACAAATCTCAGATGAAACCTCATTGTATTTAACTACAAAAGTTGGACCTGTCACATCAATATTATTGTCCATTGTGTCGTTGTTAATGTTAACAGTTGAGGACACAGTACCCTTAATTCTCAAAATGGGTAAATATTTACTTTTCCTCTTTCTAAAAACCTCTTTTTTGGTTTTGATTAACAAAGCCAATGGGTAACCCCTTTCAAGAAATAAACCAATAAGGGTGAAAATCTCTTGTTGAATGTTGTGTCATCACTTATCAATCTTGATAGGCGGACCATTTGGCCCTTCACCAAACCTTTCCTTTGATGCATGGGATGGCAACTAGAAAAATGCAGCATGGAATTAGCATAACTTGGCTTCCTATAAATACTACTAGTAAACCCCGTGCTACTTTTGGAAATCTTGATGTCCAAATAATTGGCAGAGTCATAACTCCAATTGTAAGTAAATTTGAGAAACCTAGAAGTGTTGTTTAAATAATCAATAAATTCCTCAACACTCAAATCATCACCCTTCCATAGGATCAACAAGTCATCAAGGAATCTGTTGTACACTAATATGTTTTCAACAAATCTAGAGTCAAAAATATTCTCTTTTTCCCATGCTAGTAGCACCAAGTTAGCAAAAACTGGGGCACACCGGGCCCCCATTGCTACACCAGTCTGCTGTTTATACATTTCCCCTTCAAATGTTAGGAAGTTGTTGTTTAAAACTAACTCCATCAACCCACAACAAATCTCCAGTTTTTCTAAATCAAAATTCGAGCTGGAAAATAGACTGACATAAAAGAGTTCTAAGCCCTTGGAATGTGGAATTACCGAAAACAAATTGATGACGTCAATGGTCAAAAAACCAAAGTTGCCTAGTTTGGAGAAGTCAACCGAATTCAATCTCTCCAAACAATGCCAAGAGTCCTTAAGTATATGGCCTGCGTCCAAAAGGGCTTTCTTGCAATAATAATCAAGAAAAGCAGACAGTGGTTCAGTTTTGGAACCCTTGGCAGAGACAATGGGTCGAAACTGTAGATGCTCAGTTCCCTTATGCACCTTGGGTATTCCAAACAGTTTGGGCATATTAGGGAACTTCACTGCAAGATAGTTAAACTCAACCTCATTGATTACACCCTGGTACAGGGCATCCAATAGATACAAATCAATTTTCTGATATGCCAAGTTTACTTCATGTATTAAAACCCTACTGTATTTGTTGTCATCACTTAATATTTTCATAATCTGGCCAGTATAATCGATATTGTGCATGATAACCATCCCCCCACCTTTGTCTGGTCTCATGCATCTATACTGCCCAGATGAAATGAATTCACTAAGTGTGGTTCTTTCATCATCAGTCAAATTGTCATTGTATCTAGTTCTTCATGCACAAACTCTCCTCAATTCATATTCAACAATGCTTTCAAAAATATTGATTTCCTTGTTGGGAAGTGGTATAAAAGTACTTTTATATATTTTTACATATTTTTTTAGGTTGTTGTAGTTCTATATACACATTTAAACTAATTTATGTGTAGACCCTTCTCACATGAGTATACATATATATATATATATATATATATGTTTTTTAATTTTTTTTATTTCTTATATTGGATGTTTTTTGTGTTTTGCACTGTTTAGTACTTTGAGAGTTTTTTTCTAATTTTGAGTTTGTGTCAAGGCTTCTTTTATGAGTGAGATTTGATTGATTGATTACTTAATTGTGAAATTAGTGAGTATTTAAGAACAACTTGCTGGGTGTGTTTTGTATGACTCTGAAGAAACCAGTTTACCTGGTGAAAGCGCTCAGTCGGTGTGCTCATTTGGAATAAACGATTTTATTTTATACCTGCATTGCTCTGGTCTGTGCCTTATTGTCAGCTCCGTTTACACTGTGGTCGACTGGTTTGTAACTTTTTTCTACATGGATTCCTGTATTGGAGTTGGTGTTTTGATTTACTTATCCAGTGTGTTGACTCGGTGTTTTGTGGCATTGGCGTGGTGAGACCAGATTATGGAAGGTATTCTTAGGGAGCTCACAGCGATTTTGGGCAAATTGGTTCGTGTGTACGAGGATGAGAAGGGCAGTAATGATGACACTCCAGTTAACAGTCCTACGGAGACGGAGGTTGAATTATACACTATGCACTCACCAAACGACATCACACCTGGGCAAAGGGTGAATCCATCTGCTACCTTCAGTGGTGTCGTTGGGAGGAATCGGGCAGGAACTAGTGTTTCAAATACTGCTGTGGCTGCTCCATTGGATCCTACGAACAAATCCACTCAGCAATGTAACCTCACTTCCTGGTTTGAGGCTCCTGAGTTTAGCGTACAACTGGATTCCTTCACGAGTGAACAGAGGGGCAATGGTTATCAACCGGCTCTTACGCTTAGGGAGCAAATTTTTAAATATGAGAAGCTATGTACAAAATACAGAGTGGTTCAACTTGACAGTTTGTTCTTGGCAAAATCTAGGGACTTGAAACAAATACCGAAGGGTCTACGCATTTGGAAATTACCTACGGGGGTCAACCCTGGGTCGGAGGCCTACAAAGAATTAATTGAACTGTATCAAAGAACAGGTATGGAGTTACTCGACGTGATTTTATGCAATAATGAAATCAAACTCAAACAACTACGTGATTAGATTGTTAGGCTTGATTCAAGTATTACCAATGACTTATTGTTTTTTCAACACCAAAACCACTTTGAAAAAGTTATTAAAAATGTTGAAATGTTTGTCAAAAAGAATACCAATATTAAAAACAAAAAGTTGGCTAGAGACTGTGCTGACTATAAAAACATGACTGCGTATCCACCAGGACGTAATGCTACCAGTTTTTCAACTAGGACTTATACTAGGGCTGACTCTAGTACTTCTAATAGAGACCTTATTGATGACTGTCAGGATCAAGACATTTTTTTAGAGGAACCAGTATTGCCTCGGAGGTCAGAAAGGCTGCAGAACAAGGGGCAGCATTACGGAAAGTTCCAACAATCGAGTCCCAGGAGGAGGGGGATGAATTACCATTAGAACTTTATACCTCGGGCTTTACTGTGGACTTTGAAATGTACAAGAATTTAGATGTTTTGAATTTTCCTGACAGCATTCAAGACTGTAATTTGGATGATGTGTGTGGTGTGGGGGGGTCAGTGATTATGACCACACCACTGTGGTACCTTCATTTATCAACAATTCTAATGATGCCTTGTGTGTGCCTGATAGTGTTCACCATGGTGCTGTGCATGATAACTGTGTGAAGGGGGTTGGTGACCTTGACAAAATTACTTGTGCAGTTTTGCCATCATGCAGTTTCAAAGACAACGTCATGGATTTAGGTTTGGCAAGTGAGAATGTACACCAAGTGTTGTGTTTTGAGAGTGAAGATGTAAACAACAGTTGTGTTTTGGCATCAGTGTGGTCTAACAGTTTAGAATTCACAGAGGTTAATATTTCAACAAATTTGGGCCAGGAGATGTCCAGTATTGATGTGTGGGATGTAGGTGTGAACACAAAAGAAGTTAACATCATGAGTACGGTCCCGGATGGGGGGATGAAACACACCATCACTAAGGAAATGGGATTCATTATATATAATTATACTGATCTTGTGCTCACTGAATCCCATTTCAAGTTATTTAGTAAAGGTGACAAATTTGTGCCAAGCTATAATATTGACATTACACAGTTATTAAAAAGTTTTAAACTATTTGTAAGGGAACTAAATTTGAAGTTACACTTTCATTCAGTTTGTCCAGGTACAAATACTCAAAAAAGAGGGCAGAGAAGCACGACACTCAAGAGGAAAAGTACTTTTATACCACTTCCCAACAAGGAAATCAATATTTTTGAAAGCATTGTTGAATATGAATTGAGGACATTTGTGCACGAAGAACTAGATACAATGACAATTTGACTGATGATGAAAGAACCACACTTAGTGAATTCATTTCATCTGGGCAGTATAGATGCATGAGACCAGACAAAGGTGGGGGGATGGTTATCATGCACAATATCAATTATACTGGCCAGATTATGAAAATATTAAGTGATGACAACACATACAGTAGGGTTTCAATACATGAAGTAAACTTGGCATATCAGAAAATTGATTTGTATCTATTGGATGCCCTGTACCAGGGTGTAATCAATGAGGTTGAGTTTAACTATCTTGCAGTGAAGTTCCCTAATATGCCCAAACTGTTTGGAATACCCAAGGTGCATAAGGGAACTGAGCATCTACAGTTTCGACCCATTGTCTCTGCCAAGGGTTCCAAAACTGAACCACTGGCTGCTTTTGTTGATTATTATTGCAAGAAGCCCTTTTGGACGCAGGCCATATACTTAAGGACTCTTGGCATTGTTTGGAGAGATTGAATTCGGTTGACTTCTCCAAACTAGGCAACTTTGGTTTTTTGACCATTGACGTCATCAATTTGTTTTCGGTAATTCCACATTCCAAGGGCTTAGAACTCTTTTATGACAGTCTATTTTCCAGCTCGAATTTTGATTTAGAAAAACTGGAGATTTGTTGTGGGTTGATGGAGTTAGTTTTAAACAACAACTTCCTAACATTTGAAGGGGAAATGTATAAACAGCAGACTGGTGTAGCAATGGGGGCCCGGTGTGCCCCAGTTTTTGCTAACTTGGTGCTACTAGCATGGGAAAAAGAGAATATTTTTTACTCTAGATTTGTTGAAAACATATTAGTGTACAACAGATTCCTTGACGACTTGTTGATCCTATGGAAGGGTGATGATTCGAGTGTTGAGGAATTTATTGATTATTTAAACAACACTTCTAGGTTTCTCAAATTTACTTACAATTGGAGTTATGACTCTGCCAATTATTTGGACATCAAGATTTCCAAAAGTAGCACGGGGTTTACTAGTAGTATTTATAGGAAGCCAAGTTATGCTAATTCCATGCTGCATTTTCTAGTTGCCATCCCATGCATCAAAGGAAAGGTTTGGTGAAGGGCCAAATGGTCCGCCTATCAAGATTGATAAGTGATGACACAACATTCAAAAAAGAGATTTTCACCCTTATTGGTTTATTTCTTGAAAGGGGTTACCCATTGGCTTTGTTAATCAAAACCAAAAAAGAGGTTTTTAGAAAGAGGAAAAGTAAATATTTACCCATTTTGAGAATTAAGGGTACTGTGTCCTCAACTGTTAACATTAACAACGACACAATGGACAATAATATTGATGTGACAGGTCCAACTTTTGTAGTTAAATACAATGAGGTTTCATCTGAAATTTGTGCTAGCTTGAGGGGTTTATGGGATCATTTCTTGAGTAGGGACATGAGAGCAATTCTGGGTGATGCACCTGTCATTGTTTACAGTAGGGGGCGCAATTTGAAGGGCTTACTTGAAAGGAGTAATGATGGTTGTAGGCGATCTTTTATGGGCAAATGTGGGTGTTGCAAATGGTGTAGGTACATAGCTGAAGGTCCCTATCTTGTGGTGGCTGGTTTTGGACGCACCATTGCCTGTCCTGGACGGTGTAATTGTGCTACGAAAAATTGTGTTTATATAGCTTCTTGTATGTCATGCCAAGCATTTTACGTAGGCATGACTACGAGGAGCTTGAAGGAGAGGATTAGGGAGCATTGTAGTTCCATTAGAAGAGGGGATGAGCACAATGCCCTGGCTTTGTACTCTAAGGTGTGTTGTGAATTCAAAAAGTTTTTATTTTTTATTGTTGATAGGACCAAGGCAAATCAGTATGGTGATGTCAACAACTTTGTAGCACTTCGTGAAATGGAGTGGCAAATTTGATTGAACGCCACCAAATTTCCGGGGATTAATGAGGGCATTTCTTTGAAACCCTTATTGAAACACAGGGCCAACTTCATTTAACATTGTTTGGTGGTCTTTAACATTTCAGGCAATTTTATGTTAACATAGTGTTAGTTCATTGGAATACACTACAGAGCACTATATTTAGCATTTATGGAACAGGCTGTTTAACTAGATTCTAGCAGTCTGTTTTAGTATTTATCATATACATATTATATACATATTTATTTACACATATATATTTATATATTGTTACATATTTTTTTAGGTCGTTGTAGTTCTATATACACATTTAAATTAATTTATGTGTAGACCCTTCTCACATGAGTATACATATATATATATGTTTTTTATTTTTTATATTGGATGTTTTTTGTGTTTTGCACTGTTTAATACTTTGAGAGTTTTTTTCTAATTTTGAGTTTGAGTCAAGGCTTCTTTTATGAGTGAGATTTGATTGATTGATTACTTAATTGTGAAATTAGTGAGTATTTAAGAACAACTTGCTGGGTGTGTTTTGTATGACTCTGAAGAAACCAGTTTACCTGGTGAAAGCGCTCAGTCGGTGTGCTCATTTGGAATAAACGCTTTTATTTTATACCTGCATTGCTCTGGTCTGTGCCTTATTGTCAGCTCCCTTTACACTGTGGTCGACTGGTTCGTTACTTTTTTCTACGTGGATTCCTGTATTGGAGTTGGTGTTTTGATGAACATAACAATGATGCTGAATGGATAGAAGAAGTAAAAGAAAGAATAAGAAATTCAAATGTAGAGGATATGAAATGGGATGAGGTAATCACCAGAGAAATTCAAACAAACTTAAGAAAATCTCCTAATAGGAAAACCCAGATGCAGTACCTAACTTCTAGCTAAAAGAATGAGCATCTTTAAATGAGATTTAGCCATGAGTAAAAACTATTTATATGTGAACCCAAACAGACGCCAACATGCTTAACAACAGGAAAAACAATACTCCTACTTAAAATTGAACCTGCAAGCTATCTTAAAAACTGTAGCCCAATAACTTGCCTATCAATGATGTGTAAACTATACATTGAAACTCATGTTGACAGAGTTTATAGTCATTTAGAAAAAAAACTCAATCATAGTAATAGAACAAAAGGGGAACAAAAGAAAGTCATATGGAACAAAGGACGTTTTGTTGTTAAATAAAGTCATAATGGAGAACTGTAAAAGGAGAAGATTCCAAGTGTGGCATGGATAGTCAGTAAGAAAGCATATGACAGTATCCCACATTCATGGATAAGAGTGCTTAAATATATATAAGATACACCCTACACTGATCAATTACATTACAGCGACCATAAAACAGTGGCAAACCTCTTTGCAGTTAAGCCATGATAAAGAACAAACTATTATTCCATGGATAAAAATTCAAAGGGTGACTGTTTGTCACCGCTGCTCTTTTGTTGAGTCTATATCAGAAGATCGAAGTTTCAAAACTTTAAATCTGATATGGTTGACACCATATGATCGAAATCTTGAAACTTCAAATCTTTTAATGGAGATCTCCGTACAGTGCAGAAAGGGAAAATTTCCCTTTTCTGCATTGTAGTACAATCTCGGAGTTGGTATATTTAAGTAGCAGGGGGTGTGGGGGTTGCAGGGGGGCTTGCCCCCCTGCTTAGAGCACTTAAATGGTTTATTTGTGTAGTTTGTTGTGTTTTTATTACATTTTTGAAATTTCAGGACTTCGATCATATGGTGTTGACCATATCAGATTCAAAGTTTTGAAACTTTGATCATGTAACATAGACCCTCTTTTGTCTTACCCTTAAACCATTAAGCTGTCTACTTAACAGATCATATACTGGCTACAATTTGGCTCCTGGAAAACAACAAAAAATAAAGATTTCTCATCTTCTTTTTGTGGATGATTTAAAATTGTATAGTTCATCAGATGAAGAACTGAAAGCACAACTGCAAATAGCCAAAACTTTTTCAGATGATATAAGAATGTCTTTTGTTCTTGATATATGTACAAAAGCAACCTTTAAAGCGGGAAAGCTGTTGTACTAAGAATACATCAGCCTGGGACAGGAATGTGATGCAAAAGAACTTGAGCAAAAGGGAGTGTATAAATATTTGGTAAATGATGAAGGATCAACAATAAAACATGAAGAAATCTGAATAAAACTTAGTAAGGAATATTTTAGAAGACTAACATTAATATTGAATACAGCACTGACATCTAGGAAAAAAGCCCAGGCTATAAACCAATTTGCTCTTCCTGTCCTAACTTGCAGTTTTAGAGTGACTGACTGGCCCCAACATGTGTTGGATCAGTTGGACAGGAAAACAAGGAGGATGCTTTATGCTTATCAAATGATTTAAAAAACTCAGTGTATACCAATTCTATATATTTCCCATTCTGAACCAGGTATTGGCCTCAACAAAATTGATTACATTTGTTTCGTAGAACTGCATACATATCTACTGACCTCACAAGAGCCAAGCATAGTGAAAGTTTTAAAACATGAGAAGAATAAGTCTAAGGTGACTTCCCTGCTGAGTTTAGCAGAAGTATATCGGTGTCAAGTGGGAATGGAAATCAAACCAGATGTAAACAAAAATCATGCAACAACTGAATTTGCTAAAAAAAAAAAAAAAAAGAATATAAAGAGAAGGATCAGATGAGAAGGTGAGAAATGTGGGAAATGCAAAAATATAGTTGCAAGTATAGAAAACTCTTGGAACAACCTCATGTTGACCAGGATCGAATACAGGAATGGTTAAGGAGACGTGAATTTAAACCAAAAGACAAAAGGTTAATATTGGCGGCCCAAGATAGTGGACTACATACACATTGGTTTACAAAGTCCATTGAACATGTAGGTGAAACAGACAAATATAGGTTTTATAAAACAGAATTGGAAACAGTTGCACATCTTATAGCTGGTTGTGATATACTAATGATAGAAGGACTGCATACTGAAAGGCATAATAATGTGACAAGAGTGTTACACTGGGGATTGTGCAAACATTATACTACTGAATTAGCTGAAAAATTTTGGAATAAAGAGCCATAAAACATTACAGAAAATGAAGTTTATACCACATGGGATCACCCATTACCAACAGTTCAAAAAAATAAATGCAAGAAAACAAGATATAGTTGTCCACAAAAAGAAGAAAAAAGTAGCATTGATCATTGAAATTGCTACACACAGTGACTAAAGAAGAAAAAAGTGGCATTGATCATTGAAACTGATACATCCAATGACAACAGTGTCTTACATACAGAGAGACACAAAGTCAAAAAATACCAGGATTTGCAGGCAGAAAAAAGGGCAGTGTGGAAGAAGGATACCCGGACAATTCTAACAGTAGTACAAGCAATGGGTCTTATAAAAAGAATTTACAATTGTACTTAGATATGTTAGTGATGGGTCTATATTATAACATCGAAGTCTTAAAACTTCAAATTTTATAATATCAAACCCATTCAATCGAAAGACCACAAAATCAAACACTCAGAATGGTGAATTTTTTCCCAGGGAAAACATTTGTTGTTCCGACAAACATACACACAACACAAGCATACCAAAATAAATAATCCGCACACATATACTTTACAAAACTCTACGCTAAACCATACATACACTACTAGCTATCCACTTACCTTAACCCAACCCTAACCCTAAGGTCCGTAACTACCGCACACTTACCTTACCCGTGCTCTAACCCTAAGTCCCTATCGGACACTCACCTTACCCGCTCCCTAACCCTAAGGACCCTATCACACACTCACCTTCATTTGCACACTTACCTTAACCCCATCCATAACCTTCGTTCCACAGTCAAGGAAATAGTGAAGCTGCAGAAACGGCCCACAGAATACTTTCCTAGGAAAGTATTCAATATTCTGCAGCTTTGCTATTTTCAGCATTTGGTGCATAGGGTTCGATATTATAACATTCTAAGTTTTAAGACTTCAATATTATAATATATACCCATAACATCGAAGTCTTAAAACTTCAAATGTTATAATATCGAACCACTGTGATCAAAAGTACATAAAATCGAACACTCAGAAAAAAATTGCTGTTCCAAGAAACATACACACAACACAAGCACACCAAAATAAATAATCCACACACATACATACACTTCAAAAAACCCTAGACTAAACCATACATACACTACTAGCTATCCACTTACCTTAAACCAACCCTAACCCTAAGGTCCGTAACTACCGCACACTCACCTTACCCGCTCCCTAACCCTAAAGTCCCTGTTGCATGCTCACCTTACCCGCTCCCTAATCCTAAGGTCCCTATCACACAGTCACCTTCGTTTGCACACTTATCTTAACCCAGTCTGTAACCTTCGCTCCACAGTCGAGGAAATAGCGAAGCTGCAGAAACAGCCCACCAAATACTTTCCCTAGGAAAGTATTTGATATTCTGCAGCTTCACTATTTTCAGCGTTCGGTGCATAGGATTCAGTATTATAACATTCTAAGTTTTAAGACTTCGATGTTATAATATAGACGCATTACTGATACATGTAACTCTGCATGAATTGCAGAAGGAGTCATCACTGGGCACATTGCGGGTGCTGCGAAGAGCATTTCTGGCTAACATCAAAGACTTAAACAATTCCACAAACACCAAGGCAAAAGAAGAAACAAACTGGATAAACAAAACAAACAAGTCAGGCTGCTCAAGGCACAAATAAATCCAAAACTTTATTTGGTTAGCGCTTTTGGAAGAGTCAATGCTCTTCCTTCTTCAGACAACTACAACCAATTATAAAATCTCTTAAATACCACGTCATATTCCATAAATTAATCAATTATTCAATAAAGAATAAACATGTTCATTCTTAAAAACACATCCATAAAAACCCTTATTAACTAAAAAGAAAGCAGAGAAATACACTACACAAAGCACAATAAACCACCCCACTAGAGTCACAAGTGAAATGGCCTTGAATTTTAAACTGGACCCCTCAAATGTTAAACTGGTAAGCTAAGTTCAAATATTTACATTGATGACACCTGCCACACTTAACCATTCCTTTGGGCTTAAAACTTTGACCTTTGTTGGAATAATGAAGCAAGGATTTCAAGTTAAGGCCCCGTCTAAAGGTAATAATGGGTTGGTTCCCTAGGGCTTTAAACAATAATGAATCCTCCATAATTAAAGCCCAATTTTTGACCAAAGTTGCCCTAATAAAGGAATGGTCAAGATTATAAGTACAAAAAAACCTGGTTTATTGTGCTTTGTGTCAAGACTGTAATGCTTTTTATATTGGTAAAACCGAGCAAAAGTTGAAAAAAACGTATCTATGAGCACCAATATGCAATAACAAAAGGTGATCTCACTAACGCTTTGGCTAGACACGTTTGTAACCATCCTAGTCACTCTTTTAGATTTTCAGTCCTTAAACAAATACTAAACAACGATAGAGGGGGACCTTGGCAGATTGATCTAGAAATAGAGGAATTAAGATGGCAAGTTTTGACTGCATCTTATTTGCTGCCTGGTCTCAATGAGACAGTGTCTATTAAATGCTGCCTTAAAAAACTAGCTTTAAGGAGGTAGAATTATGTAGCCTTTGTGTTAGGTATATAAAGTTTTTTTTAAACATATGGATATACATTTTGTATTATATGTTTTTTAGTAATGTAATAATTCATGTATATATTAAGTTTACCACAAGAGTGTTTTGATTCTCACTAGTTTAAATTCTGGGGTAAACAACTAGTCCAAATGATTTGTGATTTTCCTTGTATTTCTCTGCTTTCTTTTTAGTTAATAAGGTTTTTTATGGATGTGTTTTTAAGAATGAACATGTTTATTCTTTATTGAATAATTGATTAATTTATGGAATAGGACGTGTTATTTAAGAGATTGTATAATTGGTTGTAGTTGTCTGAAGAAGGAAGAGCATTGACTCTTCCGAAAGCGCTAACCAAATAAAGTTTTGGATTTATTTGTGCCTTGAGCAGCCTGACTTGGTTGTTTTGTTTATAAAGACTTAAACAATGCTAATTTCATGAACTTTAATCAGGCTTTGACTCAGGAATGGTGTGCATTCTTCTCATGGTATTAAAAACTCAAAAGATTTGGAGAAAATAAAAAAAAGTTAGAAACCTAGTTAAATATGCACTCCTACAGGAAGTCTAACAACTTTAAATCTACTTAGAATTATGTGGAAGAAGGACACATAATCTTGTACTTCTGACCACATCTTTGTACCACCACATATGTCCCTTTCATTATGCATTTGTTTGTAACACAAGCTTATAGACAGACATAGAATTCATTTTAAGATGTGCACCATAACCCCCCATGTCTGTGCTGCTGTTGACCTCTGTATGCTGAAACATTATGTATTCATTGCCCTGCATGGCATCTTCCAAATTTCCTCTGAGCAGTATAGAAGTGTTACACATGATTAATGTCAAGTGTAATTACTTGCTATTGTACATATTTCTTTCTGCTCTGTTTTCCAGACTTAATGTATGCTGATAATCTAGCAGGTTTGTCAGTGTTGGCAGTGCCTTTTTGCAGTTTTTTAGGGTTTGACATGTTGATGCATTTACTGATATGATTTCCTTGCCTGCTAATGTTAATCATATACTTTAGTATGCAGCCCCACAGCCAAATACAGTGAATTACCCACAAAACTTTAAGTTTTATAATAACAGACTAATGATAACATGTGGATTGTAGGTAAATGTTTTACAGTTTCCAGACATTAAACTGTTTATAGGCAGCAGTAGTGAGATGGCCATCTGGTAACTGGACTGAAACAGAGGTGTAACCTGGCATATACTACTGTGATGGAACAGTCTTGTTTAATATCCTATCTGTTTACCCGGGGGCGGGGGGGATCAGAAAAGATGTTATCACCTGTAAGACATTTCCCTGTACGGATAACTATATCCAACAGGAGCAATCTGTCGGTAGCTGAAATAAAAAGGAGTTGATTTTTGCAGAACAGAATGTTTGCACTCTGATGGACAATAAATGCAGTGAATGGCAATAAAGAACTTCTATCATTACTAGAGAAGCTGTAAAAAGTAATTCAAACACTTTGTAAAGTAAGACAACCATGGGAAGGTCAAAAAGATTAAAGACGAATGAGGGTTTTATGTTTTTCAGACCAAGGGACCCTGATGGGGATGAATTTTCACTATCAACAAATGACTCATCAATCAGCTTACATAGCAGTTCAGTGACATCAGCGAAGAACTTAATGTTTTCCCATTCCAAGCTCATTAGTGTTTAGTATGTAGGTCTAAGCAGGATGGTTCTATATGACGCTATCTAATGGAATAAATAGCCAATGCTATTTAGTCGATCCAATACTGTCGAAATGGCAAAATAGCGAAGTCATGGAACATCTAATTTTTTCCCAAGGAAAACATTCGGTGGGCCATCTTCAGGACTTTGCCATTTCCTCCACTATGGTGCGATCTCGGAGTTGGTATATTTAAGTAGGGGGGGTGTGAGGGGTGAAGCCCTCCACTTAAATTTGTGTTTGTTTATTTTTTTTTTCGGAGCAGCAAATTTTTTCCCTGGGAAAGAACTTGCTGTTCCATTTGTTTGATATTTTGTTGTTTCAATATTATTGGTACAATGAAATAGCATTTGCTATTTACATCGTACGATAATATGATATAGACGCAAGCAGGACATATTTCCCAATACTGATACCAAAGAAGTATAATGATGTCATTGTTGAAACCTTGATCAACATCCCAAAGAAAGACAAGCTCATTATCCTCAGGCTCTTTAATACTAAAACTGTATGTGATTTAGATCTGTTGAAGGAAATGACTGGGAAGGAGAAGGTTAGAAATACAGACACCAGTGACATTGTTATACTGATTAACAATGTAGAGCATGGCCTGGCTATCATTAAGCTTCACACAAGAAATAAGTATAAGACTACTTGGAGATATTGTAAGTCTGAGCCCTTGTAGATCATTGAATGTGCCTTTGTTTGGGATCATGATCAAGGGGGTATCCAGCCTACTCAGAAAGACTGAATAAAGGCACAGTCAATACACAATAAAGTTTCCACCAAGTCTCTTAAACAATTATTAAGTCAAAGAAATGTCCAACAGCCAAGGAAGATATCAGCAACCAATATAATGCATGAAATACATTAGATACTCTATACAAATTTTGCAAGACTGATTTGCTGAACATGATTCTGTAATTCAAGACTTACCCATCTGGAAAAGACTTCACGCCACATTGCAATATGGACTTTATGTCACCAAAAAAAAAGAAATATTGGAAACATATGGCAGAAGAAGAGAAAGCATATGAAGTGTGTAAAACAGATAGTGACAAGACAAGTCCAAGGAGGTCTATATCAATCAATATATCAAACAGAGTTTCAACCATGTTATTAGTGCAATGTATATTCTCACTCCAAGGTCACTGCACCTTGGACAAAAAGCAATCATGACATGCAATTAAAACATGTCTTCCACATTTTCTGTAAGACCACAAGTTCAGAGCAGATAAAATATGTAGCATGTCAGCCATTAATGTGTCCCTCCAATGAGAAGTGACAATACAGGATCATTGTCATCTTGAAGAACTAATTATGCTGGTACCAGCAGTCTTGTATTGAATCACTGTCAGTAAGACAGACTAACTACACACAAAGCTCATGTGAGTGTTTTTTTTTAATATTTCCCTAACTTTGTACCTGTTCTATTCCAGTTCATTGGCACAGTTATAGAAATGCATATTATTTTATACATCAGTGTTTCTAGTTTGGATACAATAGCGGGGAATGTTTGTTTTGGACCATAGAAGTGGAACACTTCTTTTCAAGGTTCATTTGATAATAATATATATGCCTTCTAGATCTTCAATGACTGTTTCATATCTGCAGTTATAGACTAGGCAAGAAATAGTGCTGTACCACAAATGACTTCCATCTGAATACTATCAATCTGAAAATTCTTTCTATTTGAATTTTTTTATTATTTACTGTGATGTGAGTTTCTTGTGCAAACTATATGTTAATTTGTATTTTTTCTTTTTTTGCTACAATATTTCTCCTTTTTCTCCTGATGACCACCAAGCCATCACTGTACCCACCTAATCTCATTGGTTCTCCTTTCTGGGGTGACAGCGTACCCACACTGTGGCTGTCATCCAGGCAGCAATTAAAAGTTTTACTTTTCTTAAGATGTAATATTTCTTGTGCACACTTGCAAGGACACAAGGGTTATAAAGTTTGGCAGTTCAGAGACTTACAACTCATTTCTTTAAAGATGCTGCCCATAATAAGTTCCACATCTTATAGACAGACACCCCCATCTAACTCCAGTCTCTTTTGTGGATTGCAGCTGTCCTTCAGAGGATACCTTGCCCAGTCCTTCCCCTCAGAGAAGTGAGCAGACTCCAGGTCATCATTCCTCTCCCTCATCAGATGACTCTTCCAGGTGATTGATTTATAAACCTTTAAGGCAAAACCTAAATCAGGATATTTTATTTTATTCCATTAACATTCATGGATAAGCAATAATGAATGGCACTCATACTTTAGAGTATAAGTATAGAAATCATAGTGCAATTACCTGTAACCAAAACTGATCACAAGTGGATCTCCCCCCAAAATATTACTCTCTGTATGATTGAAGATGGGCAAGCTTGCAGTAAGGAAGATAGGAAGTGTGATGTCCTGCTAATATCTCACTGAACTGCCACCAATAATGTAACGTCCCATACTTAAAACCTGGGACAGTAATTAAGGAGCCTCAATCCTCACCACTGACACCAGTGTGGGAGCATCACGGAAAACACCAGTACACAAAGTACACAAGAGTTAAATTCCACAATTTCCCTTAAGGGCACAACAGAAACACACTCTATTTTCCTGGGACTTAACTATATACCTCTGTCCACCCCAAATGTAATCCCTTATCATGTACTTCAGAGCAATGTGTTCCAGTTTAAGACCTCTGACTCACTCACACTCAAAATAAATTCAAATGTCACACACTCAAACACATATGGGAAGCCTGACACAGATTACCAGCTGTGTCTCTTACCCAATACAAATGGTAACAGTGTCACCAGAGTCAGACAGGTCTACATACCCTTCAAAGGTTGATCAATTATTACAAATTAAATATAAAAATAAATGACAACTATGACCAGAAGCAGCCAGGCATTCAAGGTGACCTGGGGAGTATAAAACAGGTATAAACACTCTCTAACCTCTAAAGAACACACTGATTGTCAAGCCACAATGTAAATTAATGAAAAACATTTAATAATAAGAAAAAAGATTACAAGAATGTAACTCAATAGCTTTCAATAAACTCCAGAATTCAATCATCAGAAATGTAAAATTAAACTGTAGGATAGAAGTCCATTATCTTAAAAAAACTCTATCTAAACTAAACTTTCCTAATTTAACTAGAGAATACTGTCCCTGATCTAATCTAAATAATAAGAGCAAGGCAAAGGCATGCTTATAGTTTTTGGTGAGTCCTTCTTGGGTATGACTGCACAGCACTGTCACTGACTGTAGCTCTTCATTAACTGTCAAGCCCTGACTTCAGCAGTCACTTTTTATATTCCAGGTCAGCAGTCTCAACTGCCTTTTTTTAAAAAATAACAGTCAGCTGTTTGAAAAAGTTATTTTTGCTGTCAATCCGCTGTTCAAATAATCATCTAGCAACCAGGAACATTCTAATGACATCACCTACTGATTAGCTGATTCTCCACAGACAGTCTGTACTTCAGAATCTCCCTCACAAACATGTGCAATTAGAAATGTATCAAAACACTGACAGATTCTTTAAACATTGTTTATAAACAGGGAGATAACTGCTAATTTTAATATTTTCAAGTTTTGGTATCTGTAATTTCTTATAATTTTTTGTTTATATATATGTGTGTGTGTGTGTGTGTGTGTGTGTGTGTGTGTGTGTGTGTGTGTGTGTGTGTGTGTGTGTGTGTGTTGTTAATGAATATTAGGGACTCTTTAACATAGTATAAGTAATACAAAGCAGTCTATAACCAAGAAAAGCCAATATCAGCGTATGTAACTGCAAACGCCAAAAGATGCACAACTGGAAACTGTTCTTCTGAAATAGTTAAATAACCAGGTCGGACATAAAAAGTAAAATCCACAATTTTATTACAATCTTCACGTTAAGCGCTTTCACCTACTGAGCTGTAGGCTTCATCAGAACAGTTTGAAAAAGTTTTTTCTATCATTTAAATAATGTTACCTTTTGGCGCCTTTTTACATATACCTTTGCTTAAAGTGACATACACACACAATACTTAAAAAACAGTTCTTTAAAAACACAACTAGATACAATCAGATACTCCATTCATTCTAAGAATATTACTATAAAAAATATATCCAAATGCAATAATGGCATTATAACTTCTACTCTATTGACAGTATTCTAGTATGCTTTTAACTGATATACTGTCGTTAAGTCCTGGTGGAGTGGTGGCATCCGTTAGAATCTGCCAATAACATTCCCTATATAATAAATAGTTTTTTTCATTACCCCCCCTCGGATTGAATTGGACTGTTTCTAAGATACCAAATTTAAATTGATGTTCAATACCTTTCTGCATCACATGCTTTGCCAAAGCGTTCCTCTCATCACCATTCTTTATACTGTACAAGTGAGCATAAATTCTTTTCTTAAACTTTTGCTCAGTTTTGCCTATGTAATAAGCAGTGCAAGTTGTACAATAAGCAAGGTACACCAGGAATTTACTATCACAGTTACCTCTTTTGAAAAATATTTTGTGCCATTATAGTTTGACAATTTTTTCACTTTTTCTGGTGTTATGTAATTGCACTGGCTACAATTGCCACAACTGCTTGTGTATAACTTCCTGGTCCCACCTGCCATATTATCTACTGTTATGGGTTTTTCTAACAGATTTTTCAAATTTGGTGCCATTTTATATACAAATTTCGGTTTGGCCCCAATATATCAACCATAGAATCATTTGTTAGTACTGTATACCAATATTTGTTCAATGCATTAACTACATTTGAACTATAGGGACTAAATTCCACTATACAGGCTCTCCTAAGTCTTTCCTGATCACCTTTCTGTCAATCACATTATCCGTCACTACATTGTTATTAATTCCTAATAATGGATATAAATCTGTCCCTCTCCTTAGTTTTAATTCATCTCTTATTTTCTTCATCATTTTCCAATTATATCCCCTTTCCCTAAATAGAGACATTATATAAGAAATTTCCTTGTTGACATCTTCCATTAATGATGTCATTCTCATGGCTCTGACACACTGGCCCTTGAATATGTTCATTTTGTTCTTGTTGGGTGACAACTTTCAAAATCCAAGTAAGAGTTAGTAAATGTTTCTTTTCTGTATATTTGGGAATGAAAGCTGCCATCCTTCCTTATTACCAGCGTGTCAAGATATGGTACCCTGTGTTGTTACTGAGATATGTAAATTTCAGGAAATTACTACTTTGATTTAAATATGCTATAAAGGCTTCAAAACTCTCCTGACTACCTTCCCAGATTATGTAAATATCATCCAGAAACGAGAGTAATATTTAATATTACTCGTATGTTCACTCTCTAAAATGTTGTTCCTTTCCCAATCTAACATAACTAGGTTAGCATATATGGGGGCACAAGCTGCCCCCATAGCAACTCCCCTAGTTTGTCTGTAGATTGTACCATTGTTGTATATGAAGTTGTTAGCTAACACAATTGACATTAATTCATACACTAGTCGAACTCTGTCTCCTGTCAAGTCACTGTATTTGTGTACACTATTTAGAAAAGCTTCTAGTCCCTCTTCTGTGGGTATACATGTGAACAGATCCACAACGTCCACAGTTGCAAAGATCAGATGGTCTGTAGTGAGTTTAGATGGATAATTCTTTAAAAATTCCCACGAATCTTTGACCATATGCTTTACTTTCTTATATACATGTTTAAGTAGTGAGTCCACCAATGTGCCCAAAGGAAAGGTCTTGGACTTACTCCCCGACACTATTGGTCTGAATGGGGATCCATCAAATTTTGTGTATTTTGGTATTCCTACCAAACAGGCCAGTGTGGGATGTTCAACTTTTAAGTATTTATACATTTCTTCAGTAATCAAGTTGTCCAACAAGAATTCTTCTATATGGTAGTCTATCCTCCTATATGCACTATTTAGTTCATTCCGTGATATAACCTCATAATTCTCGGAATCTTCTAAAATATTCACTATTTTTTTATTATATTCTTCTTGATCATATACCACAATGCCCCCTCCCTTATCGGGCTTCATTATTCTCACTTTGTCACTTTTCCTCAAATCCATTAAGATGTCCTGTTCTTCCTTGGATAAATTGTTTCTAGTAGTGTATGAATTCCTTCCAATATTATATATGTCATGTGTCACTAATTTCTCAAAATGATGAATATCCGGGTTCATAACCGGCATATAGGTACTCTTCTTCCTCAAGGTGTTAACCCTGTCTACCGTGGTATTATTCACATTATCTTTGAACATTAAAGCTAAATTTAATTTCCTAATAAATTTCTTTACTTCACATATAGTATCTACTACTCTAAATTTAGGGGTAGGTATAAATTTCATACCTCTAGATAGAAGACTGAAGTGAGTTGGATTCAAAGTTGTATCAGTATAATTAAAAATTTGAAAGTTGTTAAATTGATTAATAACATTATTACCAATACTTCCAGGACCATCTTTTTGATTGGTGTAAGTGTTAGTTGTTAAACCTACCACCTCTGATAATCCTGTCGCTCCTTCATCTTCCAATTGCTGTTTTTGTTCCATCTCATATAATCCCTCCCTTTGTATACTTGCTGAAAATTTTCCCCTTCCTCACCATCTCTATGTCCATTAGTGATATGTTGTGAAGGCTGCTTCCATATATATGCCTTTCCTGTTTTATACTGCTCTCTATCCCTATTTAACTTCCTATTTTTCCTATTGAATGCTGTCTTTTTCTTGTATTCAGCACTTTCAAATTGTTTATGATACAGTTTTTCCCAATTCATAAATAGCAAATCTGACAATATATTCTCATTCAATTGGTCAACATCACTTAACAAAATACATAACTTAGCATCATTATACTTAATTAATTTTTTCATGTACTCTATTCCAAAGCTGTCAAAAAGTGCATTAAATTCATTAATGGTTTCATTGTTTAACTCAATACCCATAGGTACTTTGTGAAACCTTAAGCCCATTGGAATTATTCCAGAATTAATGCTGTACTCCAGATAAGCATTGTCCAATTTAATAGAATTAATAAGATTTAATTTCTTTCCAAGTTCATAAATATTGTCCTTTAACGACCCCGAATGCTTAAGTTGTTCAATAGTTCTTTCGTTTTGCTTTTTAGTCATTGTTTCCCCAACATGAATGCTGTTGGAAAACACACATTCATTGTCAAGAAATTCCTTAAGAAAGCACTCTGATTTTTTATTAATAAAATCTCTATCCACTATTTGTGGCTGAGTGCATGTAGTACCAGTACTTTTTAAAAAACGTTTGCTTCCAGTAGCATTTGCATACGTTTTAACAATGTTACCTGTTTTAGGTCTCGTACCAGTCCTCCTAGCTTCATCCGCCGTGAATGAAAAATCAAAAGTAAACTCTGAAGGCGCCAATCTGCTGTTGACAATATCTCCAAGTCCGTTAACTGGCAAATCAATCCCTTGCGATTGGTTCGTAATAGGGATTTGCCCATTAGGTATACCCGGTGATGAAGTGATTAACACATCCGTATCATTACAGTTATTATCCCCAGATTTAGATGTGTAATCTCTGCCACATATCTCCGCCAAATCTTTAACATCTCCGGACCCAATTGTTAAGTGATGTTGACCAATTGAATGAGAATATATTGTCAGATTTGCTATTTATGAATTGGGAAAAACTGTATCATAAACAATTTGAAAGTGCTGAATACAAGAAAAGACAGCATTCAATAGGAAAAATAGGAAGTTAAATAGGGATAGAGAGCAGTATAAAACAGGAAAGGCATATATATGGAAACAGCCTTCACAACATACCAATAATGGACATAGAGATGGTGAGGAAGGGGAAAATTTTCAGCAAGTATACAAAGGGAGGGATTATATGAGATGGAACAAAAACAGCAATTGGAAGATGAAGGAGCGACAGGATTATCAGAGGTGGTAGGTTTAACAACTAACACTTACACCAATCAAAAAGATGGTCCTGGAAGTATTGGTAATAATGTTATTAATCAATTTAATAACTTTCAAATTTTCAATTACACTGATACAACTTTGAATCCAACTCACTTCAGTCTTCTATCTAGAGGTATGAAATTTGTACCTACTCCTAAATTTAGAGTAGTAGATACTATATGTGAAGTAAAGAAATTTATTAGGAAATTAAATTTAGCTTTAATGTTTAAAGATAATGTGAACAATATCACGGTAGACAGGGTTAACACCTTGAGGAAGAAGAGTACCTATATGCCGGTTATGAACCCGGATATTCATCATTTTGAGAAATTAGTGACACACGACATATATAAACTTGGAAGGAATTCATACACTACTAGAAATAATTTATCTAAGGAAGAACAGGACACCTTATTGGATTTGAGGAAAAGTGACAAAGTGAGAATAATGAAGCCCGATAAGGGAGGGGGCATTGTGGTATATGATCAAGAAGAATATAACAAGAAAATAGTGAACATTTTAGAAGATTCCGAGAATTATGAGGTTATATCACGGAATGAACTAAATAGTGCATATAGGAGGATAGACTACCATATAGAAGAATTCTTGTTGGACAACTTGATCACTGAAGAAATGTATAAATACTTAAAAGTTGAACATCCCACACTGGCCTGTTTGGTAGGAATACCAAAAATACACAAAAATTTGATGGATCCCCCATTCAGACCAATAGTGTCGGGGAGTAAGTCCAAGACCTTTCCTTTGGGCACATTGGTGGACTCACTACTTAAACATGTATATAAGAAAGTAAAGCATATGGTCAAAGATTCGTGGGAATTTTTAAAGAATTATCCATCTAAACTCACTACAGACCATCTGATCTTTGCAACTGTGGACGTAGGATCTGTTCACATGTATACCCACAGAAGAGGGACTAGAAGCTTTTCTAAATAGTGTACACAAATACAGTGACTTGACAGGAGACAGAGTTCGACTAGTGTATGAATTAATGTCAATTGTGTTAGCTAACAACTTCATACACAACAATGGTACAATCTACAGACAAACTAGGGGAGTTGCTATGGGGGCAGCTTGTGCCCCCATATATGCTAACCTAGTTATGTTAGATTGGGAAAGGAACAACATTTTAGAGAGTGAACATACGAGTAATATTAAATATTACTCTCGTTTTCTGGATGATATTTACATAATCTGGGAAGGTAGTCAGGAGAGTTTTGAAGCCTTTATAGCATATTTAAATCAAAGTAGTAATTTCCTGAAATTTACATATCTCAGTAACAACACAGGGGTACCATATCTTGACACGCTGGTAATAAGGAAGGATGGCAGCTTTCATTCCCAAATATACAGAAAAGAAACATTTACTAACTCTTACTTGGATTTTGAAAGTTGTCACCCAACAAGAACAAAAATGAACATATTCAAGGGCCAGTGTGTCAGAGCCATGAGAATGACATCATTAATGGAAGATGTCAACAAGGAAATTTCTTATATAATGTCTCTATTTAGGGAAAGGGGATATAATTGGAAAATGATGAAGAAAATAAGAGATGAATTAAAACTAAGGAGAGGGACAGATTTATATCCATTATTAGGAATTAATAACAATGTAGTGACGGATAATGTGATTGACAGAAAGGTGATCAGGAAAGACTTAGGAGAGCCTGTATAGTGGAATTTAGTCCCTATAGTTCAAATGTAGTTAATGCATTGAACAAATATTGGTATACAGTACTAACAAATGATTCTATGGTTGATATATTGGGGGCCAAACCGAAATTTGTATATAAAATGGCACCAAATTTGAAAAATCTGTTAGAAAAACCCATAACAGTAGATAATATGGCAGGTGGGACCAGGAAGTTATACACAAGCAGTTGTGGCAATTGTAGCCAGTGCAATTACATAACACCAGAAAAGTGAAAAAATTGTCAAACTATAATGGCACAAAAATATTTTTCAAAAGAGGTAACTGTGATAGTAAATTCCTGGTGTAACTTGCTTATTGTACAACTTGCACTGCTTATTACATAGGCAAAACTGAGCAAAAGTTTAAGAAAAGAATTTATGCTCACTTGTACAGTATAAAGAATGGTGATGAGAGGAACGCTTTGGCAAAGCATGTGATGCAGAAAGGTATTGAACATCAATTTAAATTTGGTATCTTAGAAACAGTCCAATTCAATCCGAGGGGGGGTAATGAAAAAAACTATTTATTATATAGGGAATGTTATTGGCAGATTCTAACGGATGCCACCACTCCACCAGGACTTAACGACAGTATATCAGTTAAAAGCATACTAGAATACTGTCAATAGAGTAGAAGTTATAATGCCATTATTGCATTTGGATATATTTTTTATAGTAATATTCTTAGAATGAATGGAGTATCTGATTGTATCTAGTTGTGTTTTTAAAGAACTGTTTTTTAAGTATTGTGTGTGTATGTCACTTTAAGCAAAGGTATATGTAAAAAGGCGCCAAAAGGTAACATTATTTAAATGATAGAAAAAACTTTTTCAAACTGTTCTGATGAAGCCTACAGCTCAGTAGGTGAAAGCGCTTAACGTGAAGATTGTAATAAAATTGTGGATTTTACTTTTATGTCCGACCTGGTTATTTAACTATTTCAGAAGAACAGTTTCCAGTTGTGCATCTTTTGGCGTTTGCAGTTACATACGCTGATATTGGCTTTTCATAGTATAAGTAATCAAATTTTTGCTGCTTGAGTGTTTTTATGGTCACATGAACAGTATGTCATATTTTTAAAAGTGGTTTTAGTACTGTGTTTGCTATCTGAAGAAGTTTGCTAATTTAAGCAAATGAAAAGCGATTCATTAAACTTCTTGTTTTGTTACTCTGTGGCTAGAGTTAACCAGTTTCTTTCATTTAGTAGTTGTTTCATGGATAAACAGGGAGATACTCAACATTTCAAAACATAATTACATTTTTACAATTAGACATGCTGGCATACAATAGAAGTTAATCTGAGAACATACACAAATCTCTTGAAAGACATGCTAATGCAGATGACAGTGTTTTCATTTTCTTCACAGGAACAAACAGATGTGCTACACTAAACTAAAAAGGATAAACCACAGATCCAACATGGGATACAGAAGGGCTGTCCCATACTTCTAACTGCCTCTAGTCTTGACAGATATGTGCCCACAAGAAGCTCTTTTGGGAATGTTGATTCCTAATCATAACTGAGGGGGCTTTATATTATACTTGTGATCAGGCCCAAGATACATTCTGCAACTGGAGAAAGGTAAACAAAGGAGATGTACATGGATGACTGGGAGTAAACTAATGCAGTGGCTGAGATTCTACATTTGAGAGATTATGAAGAGTACAAAGAAACAGTACAGTTATCAGCTGCATTTGCACACCCTTTTAAACAGAAAAATGTTTCAAATGAAATGAATAATAGACACAGTTATGGCTTTTACTGTGAAAATTGATTAATAATTCTGTAGCTATAAGTACCAATAAAGTTAGCTGACATATGAACAAAAATGAACTTAAAATCAGGTGGAACATAGAAAATATATTTCAGTATCAGCATATTCAAGGAACATATAAGCAGTCATGTAATTATTTATTTGCAGCATTCAAATGTGTGAAATTTTGACACTTTGAATAGAATAAAACATAAGCAACAAACTATTGATAGCAATTCCAAGGTTAAACAACTAAAGAAAATCTTGAAATCAAAACCACTGTGATTAATCTAAAACCAGATGAAATGCTGTTACTAGAGTCCAGGTAGGCTCTTTGTAAAGACTGCACTTCAAAGGCCTTCTAAAGGAATGCTTAGAGTTACACTCCCAATTCAAGGAGGGTAGCTAGCTCCATAGGACTGGAGAAAGATAAGTAAAAGACAACCAATCAAAGATCTTTAAATAACTATAAATAACCACCAGCAACTCCTTACTTGATGACCTGATGTACTTAGCCAGGATGAAGAGTCTCAGCTGATTTTCTTCTTGTTTAATGGGATCCAGGCTGTGAAGGACATGGTATGTAGTGGCCAGTACTTTAAAGACCCAGATAGAAAAAAAATGGCAGCTGTGCAAATCCTGCATGACCAGGATAATGTACCTATTTTGAGATGTACCGGCCAATAATTTAGCTACAAAATTCTGCAAACCCAATGTAGAGAGAGTTGTATAAATCAAAATTTGAGATAATCAGCAGATGAACCATCACTTCTAGGCCACAGATGGAATGAAATGCTGTACACATATTATATTCTTTATATTAAAATAACATTCCTTAACAATAGCAGAGGTCTGTACCCTTATTGTCAGTCTATCATTAATAAAAATATCCAGGCCATGAACACAAGACACATTCCAGCTTGTTTCCCCTAAAAGGTATCAAGGAAAAGTAATTGGAAGATATAATGGATTAACCCAACAGAAGCACCATCCACCCTCAACCTCTTGCCCCATTTTGCACATGAGGTCAGGGTGTCAATTCAGCAGTGACAATCATCTCAAGCTTAGGTTTATGCCACGGGATGGCTAGCCCTGCTATGGTAGTTCATTCGTACCACTCACTCGTACACACTCTCACCTGCAGCAAGTTTACAGTGTCCAATCTGACTACTACATGTCTTTGGAATGCACATGATCTCACTTAAAGTAGAAAGGTTACATTTCCATTTCCGATCAAGGTCCTGGCACACAGTGAACAAGGATCTTGGGATAGTTGTTAGTGCAAAGTTAGAGGGAGAAGGAAAGAGGGTAGCACAGAGTAATCCAATTAAAATATTGAAAGAACAGTTGGGACTAAAAAAAACCTTCATATCTAACGGGGATGTCAGTTCATAATCCATCCAATCCTGTTTCAGTAATATAAATGTAATAGCAAATAAATCAACTTATCATTTATCATAGATCTATAAAGATATTGTTAAACAGGAAAAGAAGCATGGGGTAGTAAAAACTATGCTATTTTGATGCATGTGAAAATACATTTATACCATAATCAAATTTAGTTATAAAAGGAATGTAGTGCATACAGTATTTGTCAAGCATATTAATGGCAACTGGAGTCTTAATTTAAAGTTTGGATGAATAAATAAATTAATAAAAGATTATTATATCTTGAAATATTCAACTGCTTATTCTTTTAATTATAATACATACAAACAGTGTGGGATGACCTGAATAAATTAGAACAGAAGATTTGTCTGCCAGTCCAGTGTATAAAGCATTCTGCCGATAAAATTGAGTAAAGCTCAAAATGTATTAGCAACAATAAGGTCATAAGCATTGTGGGTACTGAAAACAGAGTGTAATAAGTGGGATTGGGTATATGACAGCACTTGATGCAATATATCATCAAATTAAAAAGTTTTCTATTGACTGTCTAATGTGGACTATCAATCTATGAAAAACTGTGATGCTCTTCTACTTTAAAACAGTCATCTATCTCTCTCTCTTAGTCTAATTTACAAAGAGTGAAGGTACACTGATTATAACAACTGTTAAAATATATACAGACAGCAGAAGAATAAAGTAGAATAAAAAAATAAATAAGAAAGCAATTTTAATGTTATCTGCTGAAGCATAGCTTGCAAACAAAAAATAATCTAATAAAATAAAAAGACCTACCTATTGCTGTTATGTATAGAAAATAATCTATCCATACTGTATTGAAAATACTAAGCTAAATTAAGATATACATTTTCATTTGAATTCTATAAGGATACGTAAACTGAATGTTATGCAGATAACATTAATGTTGCTAAAGAAATCCGATTAATTAGATAGTTGTAGAAACAAATAGAATATAAATTTTCATTTTAAACATTTTGACATTATTAATCTGAGTTTTGTGCAGTCTTATCTGCATTGCTAACCTATGCCACTTGTGGTGAAGAACTGGATACTTCACCATAAATTTTATTTACTTGCATTTATTAACTACACAAGTGAAGTGGCCTGTGGACTTTTTTTGAACATGACAGACAACAGCAAATGATCACAACAGATTGTGTCAATTGCTCATAATACATCCATAAATAAAGCTATTTACATATAATGAATGTTCTAAATATTTTACACTTAACATATAACGAGGTTGCAGTTAAATTGTACATACAACTGCCCTGTCTTGAGTCACTACTATTCAAACTCTCCTACTTCCAGCTCACATTTACACTTCAACTCTTTTCACTATCTTACAAAATAAAAGCTGTTCTGAACAAATTGGAAATAACTTACAACAAAATATTCAAATATGCGGTTGATAAATCCAAGTAATAAATCCACCTACACTCACTGGTATGCTGCTTTAATCAAATTTAGAATGTCTACAACCCCTCTAAATCAACTGAGGATTATTTTAAATATTTTATACAACTTCCCAAAATGTCCTATTATCACAAATACTCAGAAGTATTAAACCACATCAGGACTAATGTGATCACAGAATCAATTTCTGTTTTTTTAAAATCAGCTAGCCATTTTGGTGAATCTCTATGCTCTACGTCTGTATCTAACATTTGGATTGCTATCCTTCTAGCTATTTGCATGGAACTAAAACCAAAACATGCCTAAGTAAACTAAAACTTTACCTAAAATCCACGTCACTGCCAAAGTACTATTCATATATAAACCAACTTATCAGAGATGTTAGCTCATCGTAATATGTCAGAAGCATCCTCATGCAAACTCTCTGAGCAAATGGATATTGTGTCTCTTCATTTCTCTATTCTTCAACTTTTCCTCTGTTTTACTAAACCAGTGTTACAACCTCTGTCATAGCTTTATTTCCACTACTCCTAGCTACTTAAATTATTATATGAAAAATCCCAGTTCATATCTCGAACAGAACCACATACCACAATACAATCAAACCAGAAATTTATTGTACAGATGATTAAGTGCTTTCGTCTGCTTGTATCCTAAGACTTCATCAGAATCAATTGACAAAATGTTATCCCAGTTAAAATACTACAATGAGTGCTTATTCAGTTGTATCATGTTTTCAATAGGTTGTTTTGGGTTAGGTGAGTGACTCGTTGTAGTATTATTATCTGTTTTATAATTAACAGGTAGTATTTTAGTCTTATTCTCATTAAAACTGAGTCAAAATTTCTTCTGGAATATTTCTATTGCTTGGAATACTGCTATAAGGAAAGAATTGCAATCAAAGTTAATAGAATGTCATCTGAAAATAATTGTATTTTGGGGATTAAAACATTATTTATTAGTATGCCTTTGATGCTTTTATTTGATCTTATATAATTTGCAAGAGGTTCCATTACTAGAGCAAAATGCAATGGGGACAAGAGACAATCCTGTTTAGTACTTTTAGTAATCATGATTGATTGGGAAGTACATGGGTCTACCTTAATGTATGCAAAGGGGTTTTCATAGAGAAGTTTGATTAATTGTAAGAAATTGCTTGAAAATTACATTCCTCCAGTACTAATAGCAAGTACTCCCAATTAACTGAATCAAATGCACTATTGATATCCATGTTAAAAAAGAACTTTGAATAAAATAATGAACCAGCAAAAAGTTAATCAAAACTATTGCAATCCAGACAAACCAAAGTTAGTTCTTTTTTTGAATTATTAGTTTACTTAATTATTGATAGCATTCTCTTGATATTATCATAGGTGTTCTTGTTCATTAAAACCTAGTCTGATTATTGTTTATCAACAGTGGAAGAAATTGTTTTATTCTAGAGGCATAGATTGCCATGAATATTTTATAATCTAAATTTAGTAATGAAATTGTTCTATATGAAGAACATTGTGTTGAGTCCTTGTCAGGTTTTAAAATTGGGAATATTAGAGTGTATTTCCAGTATGGTGGTACCTTTGTAAGTCCTTTAACTATTAA
This sequence comes from Protopterus annectens, assembly GCF_019279795.1. Taxonomy (NCBI): domain Eukaryota; kingdom Metazoa; phylum Chordata; order Ceratodontiformes; family Protopteridae; genus Protopterus; species Protopterus annectens. Next base: position 868,221,323 of record NC_056725.1, on the reverse strand, counting down.
AAATACCACTAGTAAAATATTCAAAGCATCCTTAGTCATCATTTTGTACAGTTCAGGTATTATACCATCATTTCCAGGTGTCTTAATGGGTTTTAATTTATTAATTTGAATTTTGAGTTCAGACGTTGATATAGGCTTGTCATTTATTTTTATTTGCTTCTCCAACAGTCTATTTTCAGTATACATTACTTAACACTGAAAGAGTGATAAGCGACCTTGGGACACAGGTGGACAGTAAGCTCGCCTTTGATAATCACATCACCACAGTAGTCTGGAAATCTTTCTGTGTGGCACACCTCATCACAAACGGTTTCTCATCCAGAAAAACATAAGTCATTGTACCCCTCTACTCATCACTCATTAGACCCATTATAGAGTACAACGCCTTTTGGTATGTACCTCACAAGACATGTACAACAACTAGAAAGGTCACAGAAATACCTCACAAAGAGGATTACCAGCCTCAAACAGATGCCCTACAGACTGTCTCAAAATATTCCAGCTTTACTCCATCGCATATCGACTACTCAGAAGTGATCTCTGCCTAACATACAAAGCTATGTCAAACCCAGAGCTGTTGGACATGTTCCACTTAAAGAAATCCCAATCTCTCTGAGCTACACGCTTTAGGGACCTAAACCTTGTCACCACAATAAACAGAACATGCCGGAGGGATAGATTCCTGTCCCAGAGACTTCCCATACTCTGGAATAAACTACCTATCTATATCAAACAAAGCTCCTCATTAGCACTCTTCTAGAAGTATCTTGATGACTGGATTGGAAATATGAAATTCACCCCGGGGATCACTTCTGTGGCTCTGCTCAACAGTGTCACAGAAAAATAATTTTCTTGGGTGGCAAAAGCCAGGGTACCTTTTTAGCTGAGCTTGTATAGACCCTAGGGCTGATAGCCTAGTACCTACCTATGAACCTACGTATGAACCTATATTTTATAAATGTTTTAATTAGATCTTGTGTATCCATTGTTGGGTTCTGCTGAGGAATCTTATTAAAATGAAACCTGAAAACATCCAGAATATCTTCTATTTCAGTAACCTTCATGTTACTAATAGAGGAGTATAATTATTTGATCTGGTTAGCTTTAACAATCATTTTTGTTCTAGTAGCCAATTTATACATGAATTTAGGATTTATGGAATAATTAGTTATTTTAATATTTTCTAAATTTATCATATTTTTATGTTGAAAAAATTCTAAATATTGACTGTTTAAGCTATTTATTTCTCCTGTTAATTAATTTTCTTTTTTGACTACCTAATTTTAACATCAATTTTTCTCCTGTAAATCTATCAATTCTTTGTCCCACTCTTTCTTTTTTTATGCATACCAACTTGTAATTTTGCCAGGAAAGGTATGCTTTTGAAGAGTCTCATACAAAAATCTCTGAAGTGTTACCTGTATGATTAATTTCATTAAAAGTTTGAATTTCTTTATTAAAGAACTCCTTAAAGTCTTTCATATTGGATATATATGAACAAATACTCTTAATTGGGATGTTATTACTAGAATTCAATATAACTTCCAATGTTATTGCATTATGATCCGACAGTGGGCAGGAAACTAGTTTAACTTTATTCTACTAGTGATCTCATTTGAAACATATACTCCATCTATTCATGATTGTGTCCCAGGCCTGTGTGAGAAATGTATAAAGAAGAGTGACCCCAGGATTCAGCAAACTTCCATGCAAGAATAACTTATTCTTGCATGGAAGGGACCTTTCCCATGCACTACGTCAGTGCCCCATGCATATTCTGTGCATGAACGCAGGGGGTGTGTCTGACAGCAGTGCTCTCAGTATACACATGCCCCCTGCACTCCATAATTGCTGTATGGCAATTTAAATACAGTGATAGTGTCCTTGGACACTATTACTTGTCAACTGGACAAGAAATCTGGACAAAGCCATGGACAAATGTGAGATATTGCTCTCACAAATGTATAAAGTTGATAGAATGACAGGCTTTACATTAGCATGAATTCCACAAAGGGTATAAAGTGTAAAACTCAAATGTCTGTCATTTCCTAACGCAGTCCGTAATGCTTTGCAACTAATTTGCCAGAAAGCCACAATTGTATGAAAAATGGACCAAAAATATAAGACAAATATCTGAGCATTCTGTGACAATCTGTACTGTTGAGAGTTATGGCGGACACTGTTAGTGTCCTTAGAGCATACCTTTCAAATGCAAAGCCTGTCATGTCATCACCATTTTAAAAGCACATCCCCACACAAATAAAGTTGCAGAAATCAATGTGCATACCCCTACAGTATAAAAATAAAACACAACAGTTTAATTTTATTTTTCAGTCTGCAATAAAGTTTAAGCATAGCAGAGTGGGTGTGAGCATCGTGCAGCTCTGCTCAGCCTAGCTTACACATCATATGGAGCTAAATAGGCATATACTTCAAAACATCACAATGCAGAAATAGCTTAGAGTGTTTGCTTTGCAAATAGTTGTTCCCAATTCAATCCCCAGTAAAGCCAAGTAGCATTTTACATGTGAAAGCAGTACATAATTTATTTTTTTAATAATTAGGTAGTAAATAACATATATTTGTTAACCAGAGTAGTGTAGTAGGTCCAGATGTGAGGTATCAGTGTAATAAAGTTGTGAAACCCCAATATAAACACAAGTGTCCCATACAGTATAGTCACACAATAATAAATGTAATGAAAATACATTGGGGGATGTCAGGGAAGGTAAACAGAATTATAATATGTCAGGAATGATGAATTAATCCCATACAGTTGATAGTCTATAAAATAAAACATAAGCAATGCTAAGCATTGCACAGCTATGTTGACCGGGTGTAAGCAATGCTTAAATATGAATGCTAAGCATTGAGTAGCCCAGCTAAGTTGATTTGCCCATTGGTAAGCAGTGCTGAGCCTGCCCCTTTAAGCACTGCCAGCCTTAGCTAAGCAGGTTTGCCTGTAGCTTAGCTTAGCTCAGCATATTCAAGACCATCCAATCACGGCAAAGGGTGGAAAATTGGCCATATTTAAACCTCACAGATGGGAATACAGCTCATGACTGGTTGTAGCTCCCCACCATAGTCAGTATGGCAGGTTTTGGAGAGGGCATTCACTTTCAGGTGCAGCGCTAGAGCATACAGGAGTCCAAGGTCATGGTAGGACTCTTTGTTAAAAACCATGACATGAGACTGCTACAGGACCGGTATCAGGGCTCCCAATATAAAGCAAAGGCCTGGGAAAGTCTTGTTCATGACCTCACCAATGCCACTGGCATCCCTTGGACTGGTGAGCAGGTCCGGCACCACTATGCTGACTTGAAGTGGAGGAAGAAGGAGCTCTTAGACCAGTGGGTCCAAGAAGCATGGCAGAGGGGTGATGTCCCTGGTATGTGTAAGTATTCATATGAATGACTGTTTACCAAAGTCCAGCCTGTGTATGTGATGGATAGGTACGCAAAAATGTTTCTCTATCTTCTTCACAGCTCCAGCTGAGTGGACTGCAAACCAGAAAGCCCATGCCAGCAGGTTGCAAAGACTGTGTTGCGAGGCTGGTGAGTAACAATCTAGCTTATAGTATTCATACCAAATAAATATAAAGGAGTAGAATGTCACCTGGCAGTATTAAAAATGGGTATGGTTTGTATTGAATAAACCAGGCAATATTACAGTAATAGTCTCATATAGGTTATATATAAATAAAACTGTAACTGCCTGTCAATAAAATTCAAAACCCTGGGCTGGTTGTGTTTACTGTGGTATGGTATGAATTGAAATGTGTGCAGTTTATGCATAGTAACTATAGCTATGAAAGCATTAAAAAAAGCAAGTCTCATATGACAAAGTTAAAACCTCTGTAAGACATGAGAGCAGCTGATATGAAAAATTTCACACACCAAGACCTGATATCTGAATAGTAATGTTGTGTTAACCACTGTTTTCCACACTGTTCTATGTCAAAAGGTATGTATAGGAATGTATGTATAAGAATGTTGTAATTACAAGGTCAGATTGTACAACAAAGAGAGAATGAGACAGAAATCATTCAAGGAAAAGACAGCAGTTTCTCAATAGCTTCTTCTGATGAAACACAAACTTGTATTTTTAGCAGAAACAGCCACAGTTCGAATCCCGGAGTGGTAGTATGCTGTGTGCATAATTTCAACTACTATTTTGTGAATATGTGTAGAAACAGTCAGGTACTGTTAACAAATATTCCCTCCACAGGTCTTCCAGGTAACAGAAGGCATAAAGTAGCTATAAGAAGGCTGTAGTTATACTGTGTCCAACACCCATGGTCCAACAGCAATGCTGCAAAGGACAGCAAGATAAGTACGTATACCAAGTGGTCTCCCCCAAGAAATACTCAAAAATTTAGTCTTGCTGTGAAAGCTACTGGTCCCTGCTACCAACAACCAGGGTGATCGATAGAAATCAAGGCAGTATATGGCAGTAGCACACATACACACACACACACACACACACACACACACACACACACACACACACACACACACACACACACACACACACACACACACACACTATGAGTGCACATATGTAACCCTGAATATGTATAGAAACAGTCAGGTAGTGATAAACATTCCCTCTACAGGTCTTCCAGGTAAGATAAGGTATAAAGTAGCTACAAAAAGGCTGTAGTTATACTGTGTCCAACACCCATGGTCCAACCCCAAGGCTGCAAATGACAGCAGTATAAGTACATACAACACGTGGTCTCCCTCAAGAAATATTAAAAAGTGTCATGCTGTGAAAGCTTCTGGTCCATCCCTCCAACAACCAGGGTGACTGATATAAATCAAGGCAGAGTATGGCAGTAGCACACACACACACACACACACACACACACACACACACACACACACACACAAATACACACAGTATGAGGGCACATATGTAACCCTGACTATGTGAATATAGGTAGAAACAGTCAAGTAATATTAACAAACATTCATTCCACAGGTCTTCCAGGTAAGAGAAGGTATAAAGTAGCTATAAGAAGGATGTAATTATATACTGTGTACAAACTTACCACTCCCCAACCTAAGGCCATAGGCTGCTGTAATAATACCTGTAGAGTAATGATTAGAGCAATGATCATTAAAGCTGTGACCACTGCAAGAATCTACATTTGTTAATTGGCATCTCTCCCCCACCTTATCTTCACCAATAATCTAAACACATAAATGAATGGGTATGTTTTCCAACAAACCTATTGTTGGGACATGCGTCCTATTGTTCTACAAATGTTGAAATGTATCCCAATTAATGTTCCATGTTCAAATACTATCATTGGTGGCCTGTTGCTATCAATGTAACCTGTATGCTGGTGTAATGCCAACTGTGGTTCCATACATGCTTGTGTTCTGTTTGCTATGCAAATGTTCCAAATCTGTTGTTTTGGGTTAATGAGAAGACTTGTGCATGCTGTTATAACTAATCCTGGAATGTGTTTATCATTACTAACCAACATATGTTCTAAAACTGCAACAACATAGCATGTCAGGGAAGGCCAATCCCAGTGGATCTGCCTCTCCTGTCTCATCTGGCCATGGCACCAGGCCCAAGCACATCTGGGACCCACCCCGGGGCCTCCTCACCTGCTGGTCCTACACCACCTTCGGGTGGAACTGCCTCAAGGGATGGGGCTCGTCCCCCTGTGGACGTGGGTGTGGACAGGATTCTGTCACCCAAAGCCAGGTCCGGGGTCTGGTGCATAGCAAGCTCTGGAAAGGAATTGGAAGATCTGCTACAACAGCTTGAGGGTCGTATGGTGCATTTAGAGGGTCAGCCACCCCCTCCTGCTCAGTCCCCAGCACAGCCATGTTCGGGGCCATGAAGGTGCAGTAGTGACTGCCCATGGGTGGGGACCTCAGTCCCACTGTATCCATTTGGGGGTCATGGGCTTCCGATTACAAAACACCCACCCAGTCCAAGGTGTTTACTCCCCACATGTGTCATATACCTCCCCTGTATGCTTTCTTTTCTGCCTTGTCTGTCTTCTTACCCAAACTACCTCCCCAAATATATATACTATCCTTCCACAACATCCCCCTCTCACCGTAAAAAAACACAAAAAACAAAAGGCAATCTGTTCCCAGAAGAAATTGTCGCCCCATACATAGCTCTCCATTTTGCACGTGTCAACTGGACACATATAATCTGGTCTAATTTGGCTTCACAACACATTATTGTTGTCCTCACCCCTCTCTCAGGGGTAGTGTCCAAATTTACCTCCAAATTCAGTATATATGCACAGTTGTTGCTGTAGAAGAAATGGACAGCTATGGACCTTCTCTACACCCATCTTGCACATCCCTAGCTATCATTCATATTGTATTTCCCTCTTCATGCCCCCTTTTTCACCACTTTCCTATCACCACTTTTTTCTTTTCTTTTCTTTTAACTCATTAACCTTGAGTACCTTCTCATGGCGTCTCTGTGCTTAACACCGAGCACACCATGAGAAGGTACAAATTACAAGCTGTTACCCCTGAGTGCCTTCCACAGGCCAGAGAAAGTGTACTGCAGATTTCTAATTCACCTTAATGTAAAACACACTGAAATCGTAACTGAATGTGTAATTTACATTATATAGTTACGATTCAGCATGTTCTCACATTAAGGTTATATTAAACTTCTTGCAGAAAATCTGTTTTAAAAGTTCTCGATAAGCAAGTGGTGGCAACCAATCGGATTCTTGCAATCCAAGCCACCACTTGCATAACACCTCCACCCCCAACCTAAATTTCTTTTGTTTCCTCCTAATAAAAAGAGGGTCCAGCAGCAGGTATTTCTTTTCTTTCTGCAAAGAATTGGAGATTTTACCTGCTACTGGATCTTCTATTTTATTTTCCGCACTCAAGGATTTCTCTGACCGCTGTAGGCACTACCAGGAGTTCCCGTTCAGCTCAGAACAACAATTACCTTCTTTTTCTCGTAGTAAGTATTACTTTCTAAGTTATGATTCACCACCTTTCTGGGATATCCTGCAGAGGACAGCCGTACACATCTGCGTATACTTGTATTATATTTATATGTATGTGTGTGTGTGTATGTTTGCATGTCTTTTTTAAGAAATCTACAATCAATGGCAACTTGTCTCAGTTTAAACAGCAAAGGGTTATACCCTGGGGTTTCATATTTTATAATGTGTTTTGTTTGTAGGTATATATGGTGTGCTAGCCTAGGTGTAAATAGGACTCAGAGCACATTGTTTCTGCATCCGTTTTGGCCATTAGTGAGGCCATCTACTGTGTGCCGCTTTCACTTTTTGTATCGTATATGAGCAATAGTGGATACCGTTAAGTTGTGAGATACTGCCTAACCAGCACCAAATCCGATACAGCTATATGCCCTTCTCCTTTTCTGTCTTTGCTTGTTTTTTTTTTTTGGAATTGTATAGTTTGCTGATGAACACTTATGTCTGCCTTGTGTTGAATCTACATTCTGCAGGTAAACTTTTTGTGTGTTCTTCGTGTTATTGAATGTAACAGTACCCAGTTTCAATTTTGTTGCGGAACTCCATGGAAATCTGCTTTCTTAACCCCCCCCCCGTTCTTTTACAGAGTAATAATTTCTGAAGTGTTGTGCTTGTTGAATGTTGTTGATCTTTGCACATGCGATTACTAGAGTCCTGTTTGTCACTGAAGTGGGATCCTTTGACAATGGTAACTTGAGGTGGTGTGATGTTTGTAGATAAAGAACGTTTGGCCCTTTGACATTTGTGTGTATGTCGCTTTGCGTTTGCAATTTCTGATCAAATTAACTAGGAGGTTACCCCTTAAAATGAGGTTTAGTCCAAACAATGGACAATTTATTTTTATTTCAATTAGGTGGCTGTATCTGAAGTAACCTGGAATTGCTTTGTTATCATTTCAACAGTTTGCATGTTCGCTTTTTACGGGAAGTTAGTTGGCATTCATATTGGCTTTGGCTGGGTTCCAGGTTGTCATCTGAGATTGGTTTGTTTTATCTTTCCCACATACACTGGCCTCAGTGTCATAACTATCTTAGGTGCTTGATCAGTTTCTTGATCAGAATGTTTTAGGCTTTAGGTCAACATTAAAGCTGTACATTGCTTTCCCATGATATCGAAACAAGACGGATCATTAACAGATTTTTATTTTCAGTTATCTAGAGGTTTAACAAGACATTCTTGACTTGTATTTGTGACTGTCATATTATCAGCTCCTTCTTTAGTACTGTGCCTTTGTAAGATTCCATTTAATTGGAATTACAATGAACCCACTACTGTTTACTGTTTACTGGCAGTTGTGATCATGTTTGGAATCCTCACAACCTGTATTTCATCTTTATTTCTGAGTACAGATACATACTATACTAAAGTGTCCGTACTTTTCCCAAAACCTCAATGTCATTTCTGATCAAATTAACTAGAAGGTTACCCCTTAAAATGAGGTTTGGTCCAAACAATGGAAAATTTATTTTTATTTCAATTAGGTGGTTGTATCAGAAGTAAAATGATGTCCAATTTCTATGACACCATTTGGTTTATACACACTTGAAGAAAAACATTTCAAGCCTGCTGATATTCAGAATTAGATACTGTTCTGGCCTCTACTTACTGTCTCAGTGGAGTTTGAATGGACTCTATTTCTGTCTTTTTTTCTGGGTTCTCTGGCTTTCTCTCACTTCTGACAAATATGTTGGTTAGTTAAATGGCTTACTCCTAACTGACCATTTGTATATATTGTATTTATCTTTGCATTTGTTGCCTGACCTATGTCTAAAAATGTTCTAGAATGGACCTGTTCACTTACCAAATAAACAAATTTAAATGCATTTAAAAACATCTCTCTAGCAGTGTCTGTACCTTTATTCAGAAGTTATATAAGGGTGGCTAAGCTTTCTGTTAGCACAGAGTGGAAATGCAGGCTGATGCAGGCTGAGCCAAGAGAGTTACAAGGCTGATTTATATAAGCTAATTAATGGGCTGCAGGTGCTGGATTGTGACTCTAGATTAGGAGGGTTGGGAGGATGTGTGGAATGTGATTATGGACCATTTCCTTTACTTAGGAAAAATGTGGATGACTGGATTAATTACTGCTGCATGGCATTATGGTATTTGGTGAGTAGTAAACACAGCATTTAGGCAGAGTTTTCTTTTTCCATTCAGCAAAGTTGCACTTTATATTGGAACTTCAGCTGTTGTCTGGAGCAGTATGGCTTAGCACCAAGTACTGTCAGCCTAATCTAAAATCTAAGTAAGTGTTGAGGCACTTTATTTTAGAATCAAAGATACAGTTTGTAGCAGGTATGGCTTATCAGTCTGCACCATTTGCTTGCTCTGAAAATTATACAGCTGATGTGGCAAATTGGGCATCATCGGTATCATGTTTAGTAAAGATTATTGGTTGGGGTGTTGAATAGCAGCGTTAGGTAGAGATTTTTTTATTCATGGTAGATACTTAAAGAAGCAAGTATAGTTCAGTTATCCTGAAAATGTTCTCATGTTGCACCTTATTTTAGAATCACAGCTATGGGCTGGAGCACATTGGATTGGTATGATGTACTGTATTATGTCAGTGTTGTAGTCTAGAGTGGGAGAAGGCAGAAGCATTTATTTTGTTCCACGCCAGTCCACTGCTCCATTTATGGGCAGGGAGTTGATGTTCAGTTTTATGGGAAAAATACCAGCTCCAGTGAAATAGAGAGATGAACTCAGGGTATAATCCAGGTGACTTATCTTCACAGCATGGGCATCTACTTCAGCCCCCTGTGGGGTGAATGGGGACCCCTATCATTGGTAATGATGGGGCTGAATAGGGCTGCCCTTGTCACAATCTTTTAGAACAGTGGTACTGATATCTGGGTGTGGTGCTATGGTTGTGTGTTCAATTTACCAAGCCATGAATGCAGTAACCTTCCTCAATAGGTACACAGTAGCATACACGTGCATAGACAGGAACAGTGGCCCCTGCAGTAATACAAGTTGTATGCCCCTAGCCTAAGGGGAGGGGATAAATACCTAAAAGAGGATATCCCCTTTGTTAGGATGTCAGTAATGGCACAAGCAATACCTTATCTTATATATGCATGGGGATTTGACATTTTAGGCTTGAGCAGTCATTCACCATATCCTTTAATTCTTCTTATATGTACAACCTACATGGAAAAAAATGTCCTGTTTTAACAATGGAAATATGCTGAGCATCCAAGGCTAGTTTTGGGCACATGTGTTCAGACAGGTAGGTGTGCATTGGTCAAGATCAGGGAAGAGAAATATTCCAGCAGATATTTTGTAATATTTGACAAACACTAGGCAAGATTTTAGCCAGGTCGAAATTTTAACAGTTTACAGATACCGACATTTGAAGCATCTCTGATGGTTATTAATGTTAGAAGGATTAATAGTATAGATTTTTTTAATTGGAAAACTAGCTACATTTCCACAAGATTCATGGTGTTACTGTTTGTAACAATGACTGCAAACAAGTTCTGTCAGGGTATAAATGTTTTTACTGTTACAGACATTCAAATAAAAAATCAGGTGGAGGTGTTATGATAGGGATTACAGATAATTATGCCACCTGTGAGGGATTACAGATAGTTATGAGACCAGTGATTACTACAGGTTCAATAACACCAATACTATAGACTGTGTAACTGTGACACTAAAGACAACCCTACTAATTTCATAAACTTTTAATCATGGTTTGACTACAGAATGGGGGAAATATGCAGGAATGCTACCATTTTTCATTTATTTTTTGAAGTTTTTTGAGAGTCCATTGGGCCAGAATGAGGCAGTTTTCAATGGAGGCCAGTTGAGAAAAGCTACATATTCAATTATTACAAAGCTAATATCAACAAAGTGTGACATTGCAGACAGAGAACATTTGGAAATAAGTCTGGTTTCTAGGTGGGTGATGTGTAGTTTAAACATTAAAGCTAAATTTAATTTCCTAATAAATTTCTTTACTTCACATATAGTATCTACTACTCTAAATTTAGGAGTAGGTACAAATTTCATACCTCTAGATAGAAGACTGAAGTGAGTTGGATTCAAAGTTGTATCAGTGTAATTGAAAATTTGAAAGTTATTAAATTGATTAATAACATTATTACTAATACTTCCAGGAACATCTTTTTGTTTGGTGTAAGTGTTAGTTGTTAAACCTACCACCTCTGATAATCCTGTCGCTCCTTCATCTTCCAATTGCTGTTTTTGTTCCATCTCATATAATCCCTCCCTTTGTATGCTTGCTGAAAATTTTCCCCTTCCTCACCATCTCTATGTCCATTATTGGTATGTTGTGAAGGCTGTTTCCATATATATGCCTTTCCTGTTTTATACTGCTCTCTATCCCTATTTAACTTCCTATTTTTCCTATTGAATGCTGTCTTTTTCTTGTATTCAGCACTTTCAAATTGTTTATGATACAGTTTTTCCCAATTCATAAATAGCAAATCTGACAATATATTCTCATTCAATTGGTCAACCTCACTTAACAGAATACATAACTTAGCATCATTATACTTAATTAATTTTTTCATGTACTCTATTCCAAAGCTGTCAAAAAGTGCATTAAATTCATTAATGGTTTCATTGTTTAACTCAATACCCATAGGTACTTTGTGAAACCTTAAACCCATTGGAATAATTCCAGAATTTATGCTGTACTCCAGATAAGCATTGTCCAATTTAATAGAATTGATAAGATTTAATTTCTTTCCAAGTTCATAAATAATGTCCTTTAACGACCCCGAATGCTTAAGTTGTTCAACAGTTCTTTGATTTTGCTTTTTAGTCATTGTTTCCCCAACATGAATGCTGTTGGAAAACACACATTCATTGTCAAGAAATTCCTTAAGAAAGCACTCTGATTTTTTATTATTAAAATCTCTATCCACTGTTTGTGGCTGAGTGCATATAGTACCAGTACTTTTTAAAAAACGTTTGCTCCCAGTAGCATTTGCATACGTTTTAACAATGTTACCTGTTTTAGGTCTCGTACCAGTCCTCCTTGCTTCATCCGCCGTAAATGAAAAATCAAAAGTAAACTCTGAAGGCGCCAATCTGCTGTTGACAATATCTCCAAGTCCGTTAACTGGCAAATCAATCCCTTGCGATTGGTTCGTAATAGGGATTTGCCCATTAGGTATACCCGGTGATGAAGTGATTAACACATCCGTATCATTACAGTTATTATCCCCAGATTTAGATGTGTAATCTCTGCCACATATCTCCGCCAAATCTTTAACATCTCCGGACCCAATTGTTAAGTGATGTTGACCAATTGAATGAGAATATATTGTCAGATTTGCTATTTATGAATTGGGAAAAACTGTATCATAAACAATTTGAAAGTGCTGAATACAAGAAAAAGACAGCATTCAATAGGAAAAATAGGAAGTTAAATAGGGATAGAGAGCAGTATAAAACAGGAAAGGCATATATATGGAAACAGCCTTCACAACATACCAATAATGGACATAGAGATGGTGAGGAAGGGGAAAATTTTCAGCAAGCATACAAAGGGAGGGATTATATGAGATGGAACAAAAACAGCAATTGGAAGATGAAGGAGCGACAGGATTATCAGAGGTGGTAGGTTTAACAACTAACACTTACACCAAACAAAAAGATGTTCCTGGAAGTATTAGTAATAATGTTATTAATCAATTTAATAACTTTCAAATTTTCAATTACACTGATACAACTTTGAATCCAACTCACTTCAGTCTTCTATCTAGAGGTATGAAATTTGTACCTACTCCTAAATTTAGAGTAGTAGATACTATATGTGAAGTAAAGAAATTTATTAGGAAATTAAATTTAGCTTTAATGTTTAAAGATAATGTGAACAATATCACGGTAGACAGGGTTAACACCTTGAGGAAGAAGAGTACCTATATGCCGGTTATGAACCCGGATATTCATCATTTTGAGAAATTAGTGACACACGACATATATAAACTTGGAAGGAATTCATACACTACTAGAAACAATTTATCCAAGGAAGAACAGGACATCTTAATGGATTTGAGGAAAAGTGACAAAGTGAGAATAATGAAGCCCGATAAGGGAGGGGGCATTGTGGTATATGATCAAGAAGAATATAATAAAAAAATAGTGAATATTTTAGAAGATTCCGAGAATTATGAGGTTATATCACGGAATGAACTAAATAGTGCATATAGGAGGATAGACTACCATATAGAAGAATTCTTGTTGGACAACTTGATTACTGAAGAAATGTATAAATACTTAAAAGTTGAATATCCCACACTGGCCTGTTTGGTAGGAATACCAAAAATACACAAGAATTTGATGGATCCCCCTTTCAGACCAATAGTGTCGGGGAGTAAGTCCAAGACCTTTCCTTTGGGCACATTGGTGGACTCACTACTTAAACATGTATATAAGAAAGTAAAGCATATGGTCAAAGATTCGTGGGAATTTTTAAAGAATTATCCATCTAAACTCACTACAGACCATCTGATCTTTGCAACTGTGGACGTTGTGGATCTGTTCACATGTATACCCACAGAAGAGGGACTAGAAGCTTTTCTAAATAGTGTACACAAATACAGTGACTTGACAGGAGACAGAGTTCGACTAGTGTATGAATTAATGTCAATTGTGTTAGCTAACAACTTCATACACAACAATGGTACAATCTACAGACAAACTAGGGGAGTTGCTATGGGGGCAGCTTGTGCCCCCATATATGCTAACCTAGTTATGTTAGATTGGGAAAGGAACAACATTTTAGAGAGTGAACATACGAGTAATATTAAATATTACTCTCGTTTTCTGGATGATATTTACATAATCTGGGAAGGTAGTCAGGAGAGTTTTGAAGCCTTTATAGCATATTTAAATCAAAGTAGTAATTTCCTGAAATTTACATATCTCAGTAACAACACAGGGGTACCATATCTTGACACGCTGGTAATAAGGAAGGATGGCAGCTTTCATTCCCAAATATACAGAAAAGAAACATTTACTAACTCTTACTTGGATTTTGAAAGTTGTCACCCAACAAGAACAAAAATGAACATATTCAAGGGCCAGTGTGTCAGAGCCATGAGAATGACATCATTAATGGAAGATGTCAACAAGGAAATTTCTTATATAATGTCTCTATTTAGGGAAAGGGGATATAATTGGAAAATGATGAAGAAAATAAGAGATGAATTAAAACTAAGGAGAGGGACAGATTTATATCCATTATTAGGAATTAATAACAATGTAGTGACGGATAATGTGATTGACAGAAAGGTGATCAGGAAAGACTTAGGGAGAGCCTGTATAGTGGAATTTAGTCCCTATAGTTCAAATGTAGTTAATGCATTGAACAAATATTGGTATACAGTACTAACAAATGATTCTATGGTTGATATATTGGGGGCCAAACCGAAATTTGTATATAAAATGGCACCAAATTTGAAAAATCTGTTAGAAAAACCCATAACAGTAGATAATATGGCAGGTGGGACCAGGAAGTTATACACAAGCAGTTGTGGCAATTGTAGCCAGTGCAATTACATAACACCAGAAAAAGTGAAAAAATTGTCAAACTATAATGGCACAAAAATATTTTTCAAAAGAGGTAACTGTGATAGTAAATTCCTGGTGTACCTTGCTTATTGTACAACTTGCACTGCTTATTACATAGGCAAAACTGAGCAAAAGTTTAAGAAAAGAATTTATGCTCACTTGTACAGTATAAAGAATGGTGATGAGAGGAACGCTTTGGCAAAGCATGTGATGCAGAAAGGTATTGAACATCAATTTAAATTTGGTATCTTAGAAACAGTCCAATTCAATCCGAGGGGGGGTAATGAAAAAAACTATTTATTATATAGGGAATGTTATTGGCAGATTCTAACGGATGCCACCACTCCACCAGGACTTAACGACAGTATATCAGTTAAAAGCATACTAGAATACTGTCAATAGAGTAGAAGTTATAATGCCATTATTGCATTTGGATATATTTTTTATAGTAATATTCTTAGAATGAATGGAGTATCTGATTGTATCTAGTTGTGTTTTTAAAGAACTGTTTTTTAAGTATTGTGTGTGTATGTCACTTTAAGCAAAGGTATATGTAAAAAGGCGCCAAAAGGTAACATTATTTAAATGATAGAAAAAACTTTTTCAAACTGTTCTGATGAAGCCTACAGCTCAGTAGGTGAAAGCGCTTAACGTGAAGATTGTAATAAAATTGTGGATTTTACTTTTTATGTCCGACCTGGTTATTTAACTATTTCAGAAGAACAGTTTCCAGTTGTGCATCTTTTGGCGTTTGCAGTTACATACGCTGATATTGGCTTTTCATAGTATAAGTAATCAAATTTTTTGCTGCTTGAGTGTTTTTTTATGGTCACATGAACAGTATGTCATATTTTTAAAAGTGGTTTTAGTACTGTGTTTGCTATCTGAAGAAGTTTGCTAATTTAAGCAAATGAAAAGCGATTCATTAAACTTCTTGTTTTTGTTACTCTGTGGCTAGAGTTAACCAGTTTCTTTCATTTAGTAGTTGTTTCATGGATAAACAGGGAGATACTCAACATTTCAAAAACATAATTACATTTTTACAATTAGACATGCTGGCATACAATAGAAGTTAATCTGAGAACATACACAAATCTCTTGAAAGACATGCTAATGCAGATGACAGTGTTTTCATTTTCTTCACAGGAACAAACAGATGTGCTACACTAAACTAAAAAGGATAAACCACAGATCCAACATGGGATACAGAAGGGCTGTCCCATACTTCTAACTGCCTCTAGTCTTGACAGATATGTGCCCACAAGAAGCTCTTTTGGGAATGTTGATTCCTAATCATAACTGAGGGGGCTTTATATTATACTTGTGATCAGGCCCAAGATACATTCTGCAACTGGAGAAAGGTAAACAAAGGAGATGTACATGGATGACTGGGAGTAAACTAATGCAGTGGCTGAGATTCTACATTTGAGAGATTATGAAGAGTACAAAGAAACAGTACAGTTATCAGCTGCATTTGCACACCCTTTTAAACAGAAAAATGTTTCAAATGAAATGAATAATAGACACAGTTATGGCTTTTACTGTGAAAATTGATTAATAATTCTGTAGCTATAAGTACCAATAAAGTTAGCTGACATATGAACAAAATGAACTTAAAATCAGGTGGAACATAGAAAATATATTTCAGTATCAGCATATTCAAGGAACATATAAGCAGTCATGTAATTATTTATTTGCAGCATTCAAATGTGTGAAATTTTGACACTTTGAATAGAATAAAACATAAGCAACAAACTATTGATAGCAATTCCAAGGTTAAACAACTAAAGAAAATCTTGAAATCAAAACCACTGTGATTAATCTAAAACCAGATGAAATGCTGTTACTAGAGTCCAGGTAGGCTCTTTGTAAAGACTGCACTTCAAAGGCCTTCTAAAGGAATGCTTAGAGTTACACTCCCAATTCAAGGAGGGTAGCTAGCTCCATAGGACTGGAGAAAGATAAGTAAAAGACAACCAATCAAAGATCTTTAAATAACTATAAATAACCACCAGCAACTCCTTACTTGATGACCTGATGTACTTAGCCAGGATGAAGAGTCTCAGCTGATTTTCTTCTTGTTTAATGGGATCCAGGCTGTGAAGGACATGGTATGTAG
Source organism: Protopterus annectens (assembly GCF_019279795.1). Lineage (NCBI taxonomy): Eukaryota > Metazoa > Chordata > Ceratodontiformes > Protopteridae > Protopterus > Protopterus annectens. The sequence goes on along the minus strand of NC_056725.1, from coordinate 868,204,653 downwards.
TGGCCAGTACTTTAAAGACCCAGATAGAAAAAAAATGGCAGCTGTGCAAATCCTGCATGACCAGGATAATGTACCTATTTTGAGATGTACCGGCCAATAATTTAGCTACAAAATTCTGCAAACCCAATGTAGAGAGAGTTGTATAAATCAAAATTTGAGATAATCAGCAGATGAACCATCACTTCTAGGCCACAGATGGAATGAAATGCTGTACACATATTATATTCTTTATATTAAAATAACATTCCTTAACAATAGCAGAGGTCTGTACCCTTATTGTCAGTCTATCATTAATAAAAATATCCAGGCCATGAACACAAGACACATTCCAGCTTGTTTCCCCTAAAAGGTATCAAGGAAAAGTAATTGGAAGATATAATGGATTAACCCAACAGAAGCACCATCCACCCTCAACCTCTTGCCCCATTTTGCACATGAGGTCAGGGTGTCAATTCAGCAGTGACAATCATCTCAAGCTTAGGTTTATGCCACGGGATGGCTAGCCCTGCTATGGTAGTTCATTCGTACCACTCACTCGTACACACACTCTCACCTGCAGCAAGTTTACAGTGTCCAATCTGACTACTACATGTCTTTGGAATGCACATGATCTCACTTAAAGTAGAAAGGTTACATTTCCATTTCCGATCAAGGTCCTGGCACACAGTGAACAAGGATCTTGGGATAGTTGTTAGTGCAAAGTTAGAGGGAGAAGGAAAGAGGGTAGCACAGAGTAATCCAATTAAAATATTGAAAGAACAGTTGGGACTAAAAAAAACCTTCATATCTAACGGGGATGTCAGTTCATAATCCATCCAATCCTGTTTCAGTAATATAAATGTAATAGCAAATAAATCAACTTATCATTTATCATAGATCTATAAAGATATTGTTAAACAGGAAAAGAAGCATGGGGTAGTAAAAAACTATGCTATTTTGATGCATGTGAAAATACATTTATACCATAATCAAATTTAGTTATAAAAGGAATGTAGTGCATACAGTATTTGTCAAGCATATTAATGGCAACTGGAGTCTTAATTTAAAGTTTGGATGAATAAATAAATTAATAAAAGATTATTATATCTTGAAATATTCAACTGCTTATTCTTTTAATTATAATACATACAAACAGTGTGGGATGACCTGAATAAATTAGAACAGAAGATTTGTCTGCCAGTCCAGTGTATAAAGCATTCTGCCGATAAAATTGAGTAAAGCTCAAAATGTATTAGCAACAATAAGGTCATAAGCATTGTGGGTACTGAAAACAGAGTGTAATAAGTGGGATTGGGTATATGACAGCACTTGATGCAATATATCATCAAATTAAAAAGTTTTCTATTGACTGTCTAATGTGGACTATCAATCTATGAAAAACTGTGATGCTCTTCTACTTTAAAACAGTCATCTATCTCTCTCTCTTAGTCTAATTTACAAAGAGTGAAGGTACACTGATTATAACAACTGTTAAAATATATACAGACAGCAGAAGAATAAAGTAGAATAAAAAAATAAATAAGAAAGCAATTTTAATGTTATCTGCTGAAGCATAGCTTGCAAACAAAAAATAATCTAATAAAATAAAAAGACCTACCTATTGCTGTTATGTATAGAAAATAATCTATCCATACTGTATTGAAAATACTAAGCTAAATTAAGATATACATTTTCATTTGAATTCTATAAGGATACGTAAACTGAATGTTATGCAGATAACATTAATGTTGCTAAAGAAATCCGATTAATTAGATAGTTGTAGAAACAAATAGAATATAAATTTTCATTTTAAACATTTTGACATTATTAATCTGAGTTTTTGTGCAGTCTTATCTGCATTGCTAACCTATGCCACTTGTGGTGAAGAACTGGATACTTCACCATAAATTTTATTTACTTGCATTTATTAACTACACAAGTGAAGTGGCCTGTGGACTTTTTTTGAACATGACAGACAACAGCAAATGATCACAACAGATTGTGTCAATTGCTCATAATACATCCATAAATAAAGCTATTTACATATAATGAATGTTCTAAATATTTTACACTTAACATATAACGAGGTTGCAGTTAAATTGTACATACAACTGCCCTGTCTTGAGTCACTACTATTCAAACTCTCCTACTTCCAGCTCACATTTACACTTCAACTCTTTTCACTATCTTACAAAATAAAAAGCTGTTCTGAACAAATTGGAAATAACTTACAACAAAATATTCAAATATGCGGTTGATAAATCCAAGTAATAAATCCACCTACACTCACTGGTATGCTGCTTTAATCAAATTTAGAATGTCTACAACCCCTCTAAATCAACTGAGGATTATTTTAAATATTTTATACAACTTCCCAAAATGTCCTATTATCACAAATACTCAGAAGTATTAAACCACATCAGGACTAATGTGATCACAGAATCAATTTCTGTTTTTTTAAAATCAGCTAGCCATTTTGGTGAATCTCTATGCTCTACGTCTGTATCTAACATTTGGATTGCTATCCTTCTAGCTATTTGCATGGAACTAAAACCAAAACATGCCTAAGTAAACTAAAACTTTACCTAAAATCCACGTCACTGCCAAAGTACTATTCATATATAAACCAACTTATCAGAGATGTTAGCTCATCGTAATATGTCAGAAGCATCCTCATGCAAACTCTCTGAGCAAATGGATATTGTGTCTCTTCATTTCTCTATTCTTCAACTTTTCCTCTGTTTTACTAAACCAGTGTTACAACCTCTGTCATAGCTTTATTTCCACTACTCCTAGCTACTTAAATTATTATATGAAAAAATCCCAGTTCATATCTCCGAACAGAACCACATACCACAATACAATCAAACCAGAAATTTATTGTACAGATGATTAAGTGCTTTCGTCTGCTTGTATCCTAAGACTTCATCAGAATCAATTGACAAAATGTTATCCCAGTTAAAATACTACAATGAGTGCTTATTCAGTTGTATCATGTTTTCAATAGGTTGTTTTGGGTTAGGTGAGTGACTCGTTGTAGTATTATTATCTGTTTTATAATTAACAGGTAGTATTTTAGTCTTATTCTCATTAAAACTGAGTCAAAATTTCTTCTGGAATATTTCTATTGCTTGGAATACTGCTATAAGGAAAGAATTGCAATCAAAGTTAATAGAATGTCATCTGAAAATAATTGTATTTTGGGGATTAAAACATTATTTATTAGTATGCCTTTGATGCTTTTATTTGATCTTATATAATTTGCAAGAGGTTCCATTACTAGAGCAAAATGCAATGGGGACAAGAGACAATCCTGTTTAGTACTTTTAGTAATCATGATTGATTGGGAAGTACATGGGTCTACCTTAATGTATGCAAAGGGGTTTTCATAGAGAAGTTTGATTAATTGTAAGAAATTGCTTGAAAAATTACATTCCTCCAGTACTAATAGCAAGTACTCCCAATTAACTGAATCAAATGCACTATTGATATCCATGTTAAAAAAGAACTTTGAATAAAATAATGAACCAGCAAAAAGTTAATCAAAACTATTGCAATCCAGACAAACCAAAGTTAGTTCTTTTTTTGAATTATTAGTTTACTTAATTATTGATAGCATTCTCTTGATATTATCATAGGTGTTCTTGTTCATTAAAACCTAGTCTGATTATTGTTTATCAACAGTGGAAGAAATTGTTTTATTCTAGAGGCATAGATTGCCATGAATATTTTATAATCTAAATTTAGTAATGGAATTGTTCTATATGAAGAACATTGTGTTGAGTCCTTGTCAGGTTTTAAAATTGGGAATATTAGAGTGTATTTCCAGTATGGTGGTACCTTTGTAAGTCCTTTAACTATTAAAAATACCACTAGTAAAATATTCAAAGCATCCTTAGTCATCATTTTGTACAGTTCAGGTATTATACCATCATTTCCAGGTGTCTTAATGGGTTTTAATTTATTAATTTGAATTTTGAGTTCAGACGTTGATATAGGCTTGTCATTTATTTTTATTTGCTTCTCCAACAGTCTATTTTCAGTATACATTACTTAACACTGAAAGAGTGATAAGCGACCTTGGGACACAGGTGGACAGTAAGCTCGCCTTTGATAATCACATCACCACAGTAGTCTGGAAATCTTTCTGTGTGGCACACCTCATCACAAACGGTTTCTCATCCAGAAAAACATAAGTCATTGTACCCCTCTACTCATCACTCATTAGACCCATTATAGAGTACAACGCCCCTTTTGGTATGTACCTCACAAGACATGTACAACAACTAGAAAGGTCACAGAAATACCTCACAAAGAGGATTACCAGCCTCAAACAGATGCCCTACGCAGACTGTCTCAAAATATTCCAGCTTTACTCCATCGCATATCGACTACTCAGAAGTGATCTCTGCCTAACATACAAAGCTATGTCAAACCCAGAGCTGTTGGACATGTTCCACTTAAAGAAATCCCAATCTCTCTGAGCTACACGCTTTAGGGACCTAAACCTTGTCACCACAATAAACAGAACATGCCGGAGGGATAGATTCCTGTCCCAGAGACTTCCCATACTCTGGAATAAACTACCTATCTATATCAAACAAAGCTCCTCATTAGCACTCTTCTAGAAGTATCTTGATGACTGGATTGGAAATATGAAATTCACCCCGGGGATCACTTCTGTGGCTCTTCTCAACAGTGTCACAGAAAAATAATTTTCTTGGGTGGCAAAAGCCAGGGTACCTTTTTAGCTGAGCTTGTATAGACCCTAGGGTTGATAGCCTAGTACCTACCTATGAACCTACGTATGAACCTATATTTTATAAATGTTTTAATTAGATCTTGTGTATCCATTGTTGGGTTCTGCTGAGGAATCTTATTAAAATGAAACCTGAAAACATCCAGAATATCTTCTATTTCAGTAACCTTCATGTTACTAATAGAGTATATAATTATTTGATCTGGTTAGCTTTAACAATCATTTTTGTTCTAGTAGCCAATTTATACATGAATTTAGGATTTATGGAATAATTAGTTATTTTAATATTTTCTAAATTTATCATATTTTTATGTTGAAAAAATTCTAAATATTGACTGTTTAAGCTATTTATTTCTCCTGTTAATTAATTTTCTTTTTTGACTACCTAATTTTAACATCAATTTTTCTCCTGTAAATCTATCAATTCTTTGTCCCACTCTTTCTTTTTTTATGCATACCAACTTGTAATTTTGCCAGGAAAGGTATGCTTTTGAAGAGTCTCATACAAAAATCTCTGAAGTGTTACCTGTATGATTAATTTCATTAAAAGTTTGAATTTCTTTATTAAAGAACTCCTTAAAGTCTTTCATATTGGATATATATGAACAAATACTCTTAATTGGGATGTTATTACTAGAATTCAATATAACTTCCAATGTTATTGCATTATGATCCGACAGTGGGCAGGAAACTAGTTTAACTTTATTCTACTAGTGATCTCATTTGAAACATATACTCCATCTATTCATGATTGTGTCCCAGGCCTGTGTGAGAAATGTATAAAGAAGAGTGACCCCAGGATTCAGCAAACTTCCATGCAAGAATAACTTATTCTTGCATGGAAGGGACCTTTCCCATGCACTACGTCAGTGCCCCATGCATATTCTGTGCATGAACGCAGGGGGTGTGTCTGACAGCAGTGCTCTCAGTATACACATGCCCCTGCACTCCATAATTGCTGTATGGCAATTTAAATACAGTGATAGTGTCCTTGGACACTATTACTTGTCAACTGGACAAGAAATCTGGACAAAGCCATGGACAAATGTGAGATATTGCTCTCACAAATGTATAAAGTTGATAGAATGACAGGCTTTACATTAGCATGAATTCCACAAAGGGTATAAAGTGTAAAACTCAAATGTCTGTCATTTCCTAACGCAGTCCGTAATGCTTTGCAACTAATTTGCCAGAAAGCCACAATTGTATGAAAAATGGACCAAAAATATAAGACAAATATCTGAGCATTCTGTGACAATCTGTACTGTTGAGAGTTATGGCGGACACTGTTAGTGTCCTTAGAGCATACCTTTCAAATGCAAAGCCTGTCATGTCATCACCATTTTAAAAGCACATCCCCACACAAATAAAGTTGCAGAAATCAATGTGCATACCCCTACAGTATAAAAATAAAACACAACAGTTTAATTTTATTTTTCAGTCTGCAATAAAGTTTAAGCATAGCAGAGTGGGTGTGAGCATCGTGCCGCTCTGCTCAGCCTAGCTTACACATCATATGGAGCTAAATAGGCATATACTTCAAAACATCACAATGCAGAAATAGCTTAGAGTGTTTGCTTTGCAAATAGTTGTTCCCAATTCAATCCCCAGTAAAGCCAAGTAGCATTTTACATGTGAAAGCAGTACATAATTTATTTTTTTAATAATTAGGTAGTAAATAACATATATTTGTTAACCAGAGTAGTGTAGTAGGTCCAGATGTGAGGTATCAGTGTAATAAAGTTGTGAAACCCCAATATAAACACAAGTGTCCCATACAGTATAGTCACACAATAATAAATGTAATGAAAATACATTGGGGGATGTCAGGGAAGGTAAACAGAATTATAATATGTCAGGAATGATGAATTAATCCCATACAGTTGATAGTCTATAAAATAAAACATAAGCAATGCTAAGCATTGCACAGCTATGTTGACCGGGTGTAAGCAATGCTTAAATATGAATGCTAAGCACTGAGTAGCCCAGCTAAGTTGATTTGCCCATTGGTAAGCAGTGCTGAGCCTGCCCCTTTAAGCACTGCCAGCCTTAGCTAAGCAGGTTTGCCTGTAGCTTAGCTTAGCTCAGCATATTCAAGACCATCCAATCACGGCAAAGGGTGGAAAATTGGCCATATTTAAACCTCACAGATGGGAATACAGCTCATGACTGGTTGTAGCTCCCCACCATAGTCAGTATGGCAGGTTTTGGAGAGGGCATTCACTTTCAGGTGCAGCGCTAGAGCATACAGGAGTCCAAGGTCATGGTAGGACTCTTTGTTAAAAACCATGACATGAGACTGCTACAGGACCGGTATCAGGGCTCCCAATATAAAGCAAAGGCCTGGGAAAGTCTTGTTCATGACCTCACCAATGCCACTGGCATCCCTTGGACTGGTGAGCAGGTCCGGCACCACTATGCTGACTTGAAGTGGAGGAAGAAGGAGCTCTTAGACCAGTGGGTCCAAGAAGCATGGCAGAGGGTGATGTCCCTGGTATGTGTAAGTATTCATATGAATGACTGTTTACCAAAGTCCAGCCTGTGTATGTGATGGATAGGTACGCAAAAATGTTTCTCTATCTTCTTCACAGCTCCAGCTGAGTGGACTGCAAACCAGAAAGCCCATGCCAGCAGGTTGCAAAGACTGTGTTGCGAGGCTGGTGAGTAACAATCTAGCTTATAGTATTCATACCAAATAAATATAAAGGAGTAGAATGTCACCTGGCAGTATTAAAATGGGTATGGTTTGTATTGAATAAACCAGGCAATATTACAGTAATAGTCTCATATAGGTTATATATAAATAAAACTGTAACTGCCTGTCAATAAAATTCAAAACCCTGGGCTGGTTGTGTTTACTGTGGTATGGTATGAATTGAAATGTGTGCAGTTTATGCATAGCAACTATAGCTATGAAAGCATTAAAAAAAGCAAGTCTCATATGACAAAGTTAAAACCTCTGTAAGACATGAGAGCAGCTGATATGAAAAATTTCACACACCAAGACCTGATATCTGAATAGTAATGTTGTGTTAACCACTGTTTTCCACACTGTTCTATGTCAAAAGGTATGTATAGGAATGTATGTATAAGAATGTTGTAATTACAAGGTCAGATTGTACAACAAAGAGAGAATGAGACAGAAATCATTCAAGGAAAAGACAGCAGTTTCTCAATAGCTTCTTCTGATGAAACACAAACTTGTATTTTTAGCAGAAACAGCCACAGTTCGAATCCCGAGTGGTAGTATGCTGTGTGCATAATTTCAACTACTATTTTGTGAATATGTGTAGAAACAGTCAGGTACTGTTAACAAATATTCCCTCCACAGGTCTTCCAGGTAACAGAAGGCATAAAGTAGCTATAAGAAGGCTGTAGTTATACTGTGTCCAACACCCATGGTCCAACAGCAATGCTGCAAAGGACAGCAAGATAAGTACGTATACCAAGTGGTCTCCCCCAAGAAATACTCAAAATTTAGTCTTGCTGTGAAAGCTACTGGTCCCTGCTACCAACAACCAGGGTGATCGATAGAAATCAAGGCAGTATATGGCAGTAGCACACATACACACACACACACACACACACACACACACACACACACACACACACACACACACACACACACACACACACACACACACACTATGAGTGCACATATGTAACCCTGAATATGTATAGAAACAGTCAGGTAGTGATAAACATTCCCTCTACAGGTCTTCCAGGTAAGATAAGGTATAAAGTAGCTACAAAAAGGCTGTAGTTATACTGTGTCCAACACCCATGGTCCAACCCCAAGGCTGCAAATGACAGCAGTATAAGTACATACAACACGTGGTCTCCCTCAAGAAATATTAAAAAGTGTCATGCTGTGAAAGCTTCTGGTCCATCCCTCCAACAACCAGGGTGACTGATATAAATCAAGGCAGAGTATGGCAGTAGCACACACACACACACACACACACACACACACACACACACACACACACAAATACACACAGTATGAGGGCACATATGTAACCCTGACTATGTGAATATAGGTAGAAACAGTCAAGTAATATTAACAAACATTCATTCCACAGGTCTTCCAGGTAAGAGAAGGTATAAAGTAGCTATAAGAAGGATGTAATTATATACTGTGTACAAACTTACCACTCCCCAACCTAAGGCCATAGGCTGCTGTAATAATACCTGTAGAGTAATGATTAGAGCAATGATCATTAAAGCTGTGACCACTGCAAGAATCTACATTTGTTAATTGGCATCTCTCCCCCACCTTATCTTCACCAATAATCTAAACACATAAATGAATGGGTATGTTTTCCAACAAACCTATTGTTGGGATATCCTCCTATTGTTCTACAAATGTTGAAATGTATCCCAATTAATGTTCCATGTTCAAATACTATCATTGGTGGCCTGTTGCTATCAATGTAACCTGTATGCTGGTGTAATGCCAACTGTGGTTCCATACATGCTTGTGTTCTGTTTGCTATGCAAATGTTCCAAATCTGTTGTTTTGGGTTAATGAGAAGACTTGTGCATGCTGTTATAACTAATCCTGGAATGTGTTTATCATTACTAACCAACATATGTTCTAAAACTGCAACAACATAGCATGTCAGGGAAGGCCAATCCCAGTGGATCTGCCTCTCCTGTCTCATCTGGCCATGGCACCAGGCCCAAGCACATCTGGGACCCACCCCGGGGCCTCCTCACCTGCTGGTCCTACACCACCTTCGGGTGGAACTGCCTCAAGGGATGGGGCTCGTCCCCCTGTGGACGTGGGTGTGGACAGGATTCTGTCACCCAAAGCCAGGTCCGGGGTCTGGTGCATAGCAAGCTCTGGAAAGGAATTGGAAGATCTGCTACAACAGCTTGAGGGTCGTATGGTGCATTTAGAGGGTCAGCCACCCCCTCCTGCTCAGTCCCCAGCACAGCCATGTTCGGGGCCATGAAGGTGCAGTAGTGACTGCCCATGGGTGGGGACCTCAGTCCCACTGTATCCATTTGGGGGTCATGGGCTTCCGATTACAAAACACCCACCCAGTCCAAGGTGTTTACTCCCCACATGTGTCATATACCTCCCCTGTATGCTTTCTTTTCTGCCTTGTCTGTCTTCTTACCCAAACTACCTCCCCAAATATATATACTATCCTTCCACAACATCCCCCTCTCACCGTAAAAAAACACAAAAAACAAAAGGCAATCTGTTCCCAGAAGAAATTGTCGCCCCATACATAGCTCTCCATTTTGCACACGTGTCAACTGGACACATATAATCTGGTCTAATTTGGCTTCACAACACATTATTGTTGTCCTCACCCCTCTCTCAGGGGTAGTGTCCAAATTTACCTCCAAATTCAGTATATATGCACAGTTGTTGCTGTAGAAGAAATGGACAGCTATGGACCTTCTCTACACCCATCTTGCACATCCCTAGCTATCATTCATATTGTATTTCCCTCTTCATGCCCCCTTTTTCACCACTTTCCTATCACCACTTTTTTCTTTTCTTTTCTTTTAACTCATTAACCTTGAGTACCTTCTCATGGCGTCTGTGCTTAACACCGAGCACACCATGAGAAGGTACAAATTACAAGCTGTTACCCCTGAGTGCCTTCCACAGGCCAGAGAAAGTGTACTGCAGATTTCTAATTCACCTTAATGTAAAACACACTGAAATCGTAACTGAATGTGTAATTTACATTATATAGTTACGATTCAGCATGTTCTCACATTAAGGTTATATTAAACTTCTTGCAGAAAATCTGTTTTAAAAGTTCTCGATAAGCAAGTGGTGGCAACCAATCGGATTCTTGCAATCCAAGCCACCACTTGCATAACACCTCCACCCCCAACCTAAATTTCTTTTGTTTCCTCCTAATAAAAAGAGGGTCCAGCAGCAGGTATTTCTTTTCTTTCTGCAAAGAATTGGAGATTTTACCTGCTACTGGATCTTCTATTTTATTTTCCGCACTCAAGGATTTCTCTGACCGCTGTAGGCACTACCAGGAGTTCCCGTTCAGCTCAGAACAACAATTACCTTCTTTTTCTCGTAGTAAGTATTACTTTCTAAGTTATGATTCACCACCTTTCTGGGATATCCTGCAGAGGACAGCCGTACACATCTGCGTATACTTGTATTATATTTATATGTATGTGTGTGTGTGTATGTTTGCATGTCTTTTTTAAGAAATCTACAATCAATGGCAACTTGTCTCAGTTTAAACAGCAAAGGGTTATACCCTGGGGTTTCATATTTTATAATGTGTTTTGTTTGTAGGTATATATGGTGTGCTAGCCTAGGTGTAAATAGGACTCAGAGCACATTGTTTCTGCATCCGTTTTGGCCATTAGTGAGGCCATCTACTGTGTGCCGCTTTCACTTTTTGTATCGTATATGAGCAATAGTGGATACCGTTAAGTTGTGAGATACTGCCTAACCAGCACCAAATCCGATACAGCTATATGCCCTTCTCCTTTTCTGTCTTTGCTTGTTTTTTTTTTTTTTTTTTTGGAATTGTATAGTTTGCTGATGAACACTTATGTCTGCCTTGTGTTGAATCTACATTCTGCAGGTAAACTTTTTGTGTGTTCTTCGTGTTATTGAATGTAACAGTACCCAGTTTCAATTTTGTTGCGGAACTCCATGGAAATCTGCTTTCTTAACCCCCCCCCCGTTCTTTTACAGAGTAATAATTTCTGAAGTGTTGTGCTTGTTGAATGTTGTTGATCTTTGCACATGCGATTACTAGAGTCCTGTTTGTCACTGAAGTGGGATCCTTTGACAATGGTAACTTGAGGTGGTGTGATGTTTGTAGATAAAGAACGTTTGGCCCTTTGACATTTGTGTGTATGTCGCTTTTTGCGTTTGCAATTTCTGATCAAATTAACTAGGAGGTTACCCCTTAAAATGAGGTTTAGTCCAAACAATGGACAATTTATTTTTATTTCAATTAGGTGGCTGTATCTGAAGTAACCTGGAATTGCTTTGTTATCATTTCAACAGTTTGCATGTTCGCTTTTTACGGGAAGTTAGTTGGCATTCATATTGGCTTTGGCTGGGTTCCAGGTTGTCATCTGAGATTGGTTTGTTTTATCTTTCCCACATACACTGGCCTCAGTGTCATAACTATCTTAGGTGCTTGATCAGTTTCTTGATCAGAATGTTTTAGGCTTTAGGTCAACATTAAAGCTGTACATTGCTTTCCCATGATATGCGAAACAAGACGGATCATTAACAGATTTTTTATTTTCAGTTATCTAGAGGTTTAACAAGACATTCTTGACTTGTATTTGTGACTGTCATATTATCAGCTCCTTCTTTAGTACTGTGCCTTTGTAAGATTCCATTTAATTGGAATTACAATGAACCCACTACTGTTTACTGTTTACTGGCAGTTGTGATCATGTTTGGAATCCTCACAACCTGTATTTCATCTTTATTTCTGAGTACAGATACATACTATACTAAAGTGTCCGTACTTTTCCCAAAACCTCAATGTCATTTCTGATCAAATTAACTAGAAGGTTACCCCTTAAAATGAGGTTTGGTCCAAACAATGGAAAATTTATTTTTATTTCAATTAGGTGGTTGTATCAGAAGTAAAATGATGTCCAATTTCTATGACACCATTTGGTTTATACACACTTGAAGAAAAAACATTTCAAGCCTGCTGATATTCAGAATTAGATACTGTTCTGGCCTCTACTTACTGTCTCAGTGGAGTTTGAATGGACTCTATTTCTGTCTTTTTTTCTGGGTTCTCTGGCTTTCTCTCACTTCTGACAAATATGTTGGTTAGTTAAATGGCTTACTCCTAACTGACCATTTGTATATATTGTATTTATCTTTGCATTTGTTGCCTGACCTATGTCTAAAAATGTTCTAGAATGGACCTGTTCACTTACCAAATAAACAAATTTAAATGCATTTAAAAACATCTCTCTAGCAGTGTCTGTACCTTTATTCAGAAGTTATATAAGGGTGGCTAAGCTTTCTGTTAGCACAGAGTGGAAATGCAGGCTGATGCAGGCTGAGCCAAGAGAGTTACAAGGCTGATTTATATAAGCTAATTAATGGGCTGCAGGTGCTGGATTGTGACTCTAGATTAGGAGGGTTGGGAGGATGTGTGGAATGTGATTATGGACCATTTCCTTTACTTAGGAAAAATGTGGATGACTGGATTAATTACTGCTGCATGGCATTATGGTATTTGGTGAGTAGTAAACACAGCATTTAGGCAGAGTTTTCTTTTTCCATTCAGCAAAGTTGCACTTTATATTGGAACTTCAGCTGTTGTCTGGAGCAGTATGGCTTAGCACCAAGTACTGTCAGCCTAATCTAAAATCTAAGTAAGTGTTGAGGCACTTTATTTTAGAATCAAAGATACAGTTTGTAGCAGGTATGGCTTATCAGTCTGCACCATTTGCTTGCTCTGAAAATTATACAGCTGATGTGGCAAATTGGGCATCATCGGTATCATGTTTAGTAAAGATTATTGGTTGGGGTGTTGAATAGCAGCGTTAGGTAGAGATTTTTTTATTCATGGTAGATACTTAAAGAAGCAAGTATAGTTCAGTTATCCTGAAAATGTTCTCATGTTGCACCTTATTTTAGAATCACAGCTATGGGCTGGAGCACATTGGATTGGTATGATGTACTGTATTATGTCAGTGTTGTAGTCTAGAGTGGGAGAAGGCAGAAGCATTTATTTTGTTCCACGCCAGTCCACTGCTCCATTTATGGGCAGGGAGTTGATGTTCAGTTTTATGGGAAAAATACCAGCTCCAGTGAAATAGAGAGATGAACTCAGGGTATAATCCAGGTGACTTATCTTCACAGCATGGGCATCTACTTCAGCCCCCTGTGGGGTGAATGGGGACCCCTATCATTGGTAATGATGGGGCTGAATAGGGCTGCCCCTTGTCACAATCTTTTAGAACAGTGGTACTGATATCTGGGTGTGGTGCTATGGTTGTGTGTTCAATTTACCAAGCCATGAATGCAGTAACCTTCCTCAATAGGTACACAGTAGCATACACGTGCATAGACAGGAACAGTGGCCCCTGCAGTAATACAAGTTGTATGCCCCTAGCCTAAGGGGAGGGGATAAATACCTAAAAGAGGATATCCCCTTTGTTAGGATGTCAGTAATGGCACAAGCAATACCTTATCTTATATATGCATGGGGATTTGACATTTTAGGCTTGAGCAGTCATTCACCATATCCTTTAATTCTTCTTATATGTACAACCTACATGGAAAAAAATGTCCTGTTTTAACAATGGAAATATGCTGAGCATCCAAGGCTAGTTTTGGGCACATGTGTTCAGACAGGTAGGTGTGCATTGGTCAAGATCAGGGAAGAGAAATATTCCAGCAGATATTTTGTAATATTTGACAAACACTAGGCAAGATTTTAGCCAGGTCGAAATTTTAACAGTTTACAGATACCGACATTTGAAGCATCTCTGATGGTTATTAATGTTAGAAGGATTAATAGTATAGATTTTTTTAATTGGAAAACTAGCTACATTTCCACAAGATTCATGGTGTTACTGTTTGTAACAATGACTGCAAACAAGTTCTGTCAGGGTATAAATGTTTTTACTGTTACAGACATTCAAATAAAAAATCAGGTGGAGGTGTTATGATAGGGATTACAGATAATTATGCCACCTGTGAGGGATTACAGATAGTTATGAGACCAGTGATTACTACAGGTTCAATAACACCAATACTATAGACTGTGTAACTGTGACACTAAAGACAACCCTACTAATTTCATAAACTTTTAATCATGGTTTGACTACAGAATGGGGGAAATATGCAGGAATGCTACCATTTTTCATTTATTTTTTGAAGTTTTTTGAGAGTCCATTGGGCCAGAATGAGGCAGTTTTCAATGGAGGCCAGTTGAGAAAAGCTACATATTCAATTATTACAAAGCTAATATCAACAAAGTGTGACATTGCAGACAGAGAACATTTGGAAATAAGTCTGGTTTCTAGGTGGGTGATGTGTAGTTGGTGAGAACTGGTATGTGCACATTATACTGCATGGGTCATGTGGCAAATGTTTGATTTTACAGCTTGTGTATACTCTGCTCTACTAATGAGGTCACTAGGGCTAATGTTTCATGTTGGTTGTTGTGCATACTTCGAAGGGCTGCTCAAGGGGTTGTTGATGGAAATGGTGCATTCTGGTGCTTGTGCATAGTAGGGCAGACTGCGAAAGGGAGATGTTGCATTTTGGTGTTTGTGCATACTCAGACTTAGTTTATGGAAATGTGGCTTATTTTCAGCTTGTACTATATACTGTGACATGGTTTTGATGTTTACTGTGCAACAGGCAAGAAAATGGGTGATTAATAGGGGTTGTGTGTACGGGCCATGTTGATGTTACACAAAGACACACGCGTGCACACATACACACACACACACACACACACACACACACACACACACACACACACACACACACACACACACACACACACACACACACACTGTGAAAAGTCAGCATTAGACTAGATTTTGTTTTCGCTTGGACTGGAAATTTCTTAGCAGATAACCTGAAAAATACTGTAGTTAAATGTAGATAAGTAATTATGTACACTTTGGTTTCATTGTATATGTAGTGGGTGGCACATTGCACAGCACATAATGTGTGTGTGGATGTGTGTGTGAGTCTGTTGCCTGGACATTATATGATTGACTTCAATACTTGGCTTAGTTTCTGGTATGTTTCCAGGGGGTTTAAATATTGGTCAGCATGGGAGTACAAGGATATAAGACCATATTACTAAGCAAATGATGGTCTGCACCTGTGTTCATGTATCGGATATTTACTTTTTATTCCACAGGATTTTGTGATGTAGACAAACACTTGTAATATGACTCATTCCTCATTGCTTGGTATGTTGCTAACAAATAGGTGGGAGGATGGGCTCAATAATAACTTTTATACTGTTTTTGCTGAGTAAGTGAATATCAGAAGGCAAGCTATCTAGTTTGACATTTCTGCATGTCTTATTATTATTAATATGATTATAGTGAGTAGTTGCCTGAGTGAAATAAAGGTTATTACAGAGTGACTACTGACAGCATGGAGCTACCATATTTTTATGCACTTCTCCTGGCTTTGTCAGTCATGTGTGGAATTTAGGTGGGAGGAAGGGCACAGTAATATGTAAGTGTTGTACTATTTGACTGACTATGGCCTTATAACAGCTTATGACTGTGTTGAATAACACCTGCAGAAGGTAATAATGAATGCCAGCAATTATCACCTGTGTCTGGGCAAGCATAACTTTGCAAGTCATTAGCACAGTGCAGTTACAATATAGTACTGAGTCATTGTCACTTTTCAGGTAAAACTGTCAGCAGCTGTCACTGTTATTCACATAAGTAGAAGTCGTTATCACATTGATGAATGCACAACTCACATTTGGCTCTTTCTCCACTTGCAGTGATTGCAATACACTCCCACCCCTCCACACTACTTTCATTTATGTCATGTATACAATTTCAAGAAATGTAAGCAGTCTAGGAGGAAAAATGTAGACGTTACATCTTCACTTGCTGTTTTTTCATGAGAAAGTGGCTGGAATAAGAGGATTTGTGGTGTACTGTATGAAGAATGTGAGTATATATATATATATATATATATATATTTTTTTTTTATTATTGACTGCCTTGCATCCTCTCATTTGACAGAAAATCATAAATTGTTTTTAACTATAAGGCAATAACAATATCCAAACTCATATGTTGTATTCATTTGAGACTATTCTGCACTGCTGTGGTAAAATATTTCCTGTGCTTTTGAACTATGAAGTCATTCTGTTGAGTTACTGATTATAGTCTTGCTCTTTTATTTATCATTAAATATATTTAAAGTAGCTGGGGACATATATATATATATATATATATATATATATATATATATATAATACACACACACACAAACACACACACAGATTTATATGTGTATGTAGATATATATAGATGGAGATATAAATATATAAGTATGTGTATATATATATATATATATATATATATATATATATATATATATGTATATATATATATATATATATATATATATATATATATATATATATATATATATATATATATATATATATATATATATCATATAGAAATATACAGATAGGTGCATTGCTTTTCACGTGCCTCTCTAACCAGGTATATTACATCAGAACATTGTATTGCATTGTGTTTTTCAGGTGTGATTTCAAGTGTAAAGCAACACATCCACCACCAAAGATGCCATCTGTTGAGGAGAAAGCAAGCAGCATTTACCTGTTGGGTGAGGAAACTGACTGTGATGGTTGTAGCAGTGGTTCAGACAATGGTATGCACCTTCATGTACCACATAATGCCAACCAGAGTGGGGATGATGATTATGACTCAGAGGATGACATTCCACTCACACGTCTGCGTGAAAAGGCCATTGCCTGTGATACGGCTGATGCCCCTGTGCCCGCCATTCCTGAAAGACCACTACGAGTTGCCAAAGCAGACATGACCAGTAATTATGACACTGACCATGACAGTGAGGATGAGGTGCCACTTGCACACCTAAGGAAGGTGCCCACATACACAAGTTGACCATACGCAGTGGCCACCAAGTGCATTCAGAGTATGACACAGATGATGACTTGCCTTTACGAAAGCACGTGGTCTAACTGACACAACTATGCCGTCCTCCACAGTGCATGACACTGCAAGTGCTGACAATGGTGTGGATGTGCCTTCAACTGTGCATGATGTGGGAAGAAGTCCAGAGTATGGTAATATGGATGGAGAAAATCCTTCAGATATGAGTCCAAGTAGCTCCTTGTCAGACAATGATATGGGTGTGCCTCAGCAGGGAGCATGTGTCAGCAGTTCACTACCAACTGCAAGCTGTACAGTTGCTACTGGCATTGAGAGAGCACCATCTCTCAACCCTGCAGCCCTTCCCATTCCAACTGTTCCTTGCGACCCAGTCAGGTACGCCAAGCATGCCCACCATGTAAGATCACGTGGGAAAAACACCTCCAAACTTTACACATTGAGGAATTTGTGGGGCTAGTAGGACCAATAAATCACTTGGGCTCAGATAGCACAGAGATGGACTTCCTGAATTTGATGTTCCCAGAGGAGCTATACACCCGTATTGCTAATGAAACAAATCACTATGCTGCACAGAGGCAGGCCTCAGCAGGCAAGGTTGATACGCGGTGGAGTCCTGTTTGCCCAGGAGACATACGCACATTTCTAGGTGTCAGAATATATAGGTCTATTGTACATGTTCCTGAATTGAGGCAGTACTGGGAAACGCATCATGTATCTGGTCGCTTCCCAATAGCAGAGTACATGACCAGAGATAGGTTTGAAAAAATTCAGCAGTACTTCCACTGCAACGATAACAGCCTGAGCCTACCACAGGGCTCTGGGGGTCATGACAAGCTACATCATGTACGGCCAATACTGGATGCAGTACTTCATGCATGCAGGACACGTTACAATGTGCATCGTGAGGTGGCTGTAGACGAAGCCATGGTTGGCTTCCGTGGACGCTTGACATTTAGACAGTTTATGCCTGGTAAGCCCGAGAGGTATGGCATTAAGGTGTGGGTGTTGGCAGACTCGACCAATGGGTATGTATGTGAATTCCAGGTATACACTGGAAAAATGGAGCAGAATACAGAGGTCGGGCTGACACAAAGAGTTGTGGTTGACTTAACTAGGGGACTGATTGGCAAGAAGCATCACATTTACTTTGATAACTTCTTTACCTCTGTTCCACTGGCACAGTAATTGCTGAAAGATGATCTATACTGTTGTGGAACCATGCGCACCAATAGGTCAGGATGGCCTCTAACATTCAACAGACAAACCATTGGAAAAGCAGCTCAAGGCTACTGCTAGCTACTGAATGAAAGGATAGCAAACCAGTATTCCTCCTGTCAACTAACTGTAACCCAACCTTGCCAGTCTCCAGCACATACAGGAGAAAGCGTGATGGAAGAAAGGCATTGGTGCCATGTCCACCAGTTGTGAACATGTACAACAGTTAAATGAATGGGGTGGACTGAGCAGATCAGCTCAGGACACAGCATCCCAGTGCCAGAAAGGCCCGCAAATGGTGGCTGCACTTGTTCTGGTTCTTATGGGATGTGGCCATTGTCAATGCTTTCATTATATTCCGTGAAAGTATCAGCCATCAGCAACTGTCACGCTCTGGATGTGCTATTCCAGCAACACAGTTACAGTTCCGAAGGAACCTAGGCTTGCATCTACTTGCCAGTTACACAAAGAGGAAAAGATGCACTGAGACTACTGTCCCAGAGGCTGTGAGCCGATTTAAGCATGGCTCTCACTATCCGGTGAAATGGTGTAAATCAAGATGCAAAAACTGTGCCAGCAAGGGTAAACGTGCTGAGCCATCATGGGGGTGCCCGACTTGCAAGGTCAACCCGTGTGTCGAATGCTTTGTCCCACAGTGCTGTTGTTATAGCTTTTGACATGTTACCTTGATGTAGCTCTCCACTCAGTCTCCCTCCCTTCAGTGCATCATGGGGGGCATACCCAGCCAGCATGGATCTTGTGATCCACCGGGATCGCAGTTGGGAACTTGGAGACTCTTCAGCTCAGTCCCATAGTGCTGCTCTCCTAGTTAAGCATGGGCTTGGGTGTGCCACTGTGATGTAATGTTTCCCTCTGGGAAAGGACACATGCCAAAAGACACAGCCTGGGTCAGTCTTGGTCTTTTGACATGTTGCCTTGATGTAGCTCTCCACTCAGTCTCCCTCCCTTCAAGTGTAGTCAATGTATGTAGGTCAGGGCAACATGGTTTACATTAGCTCCTCCCTTCCACTACTAATGGCCATTGCCAAAAGGACACATGTAAATGGAAACGGCAGAGGTAAAGCAGAGTGCCTCACCTGTTTTTTCAGTGTACATGTGCCCTTTCTGTGCCCCCATATCAGTTATCAGCCAAGCCCTTTAGCACCAATGCCAGGAAGGTCCCTCTTCAGTTTTTTTTTTTTTTGCCAACTGCTCTTAGGTTGGTGGGTGCATTGCGGGGGGCATACCCATCCAGCATGGATCTTGTGATCCACTGGGATCACAGTTGGAAACTTAGAGACTCTTCAGCTCAGTCCCATAGTGCTGCTCTCCTAGGTAAGCATGGGGTTGGGTGTGCCACTGTGATGTAATGTTTCTTTCCGGGAAAGGACACATGCCAAAAGACACAGCCTGGGTCAGTCTTGGTCTTTTGACATGTTGCCTTGATGTAGCTCTCCACTCAGTCTCCCTCCCTTCAGGTGTAGTCAGTGTATGTAGGTGAGGGTAGTAAATGTATGAAGGTCAGGACAGCAATTAGTGAGTTACTTCAGTCCCTCATCCCTTAGGTCCATTGCTGAATGGGCACATGTAAAGAGAAAAGGCAGAGGTAAGGCAGACTGCTGACACTGAAGGAGGTCATGAGACCATAGTGGTACCAGCAGTCTGAGTGGGCAGCCAGCACAGCTATGGGACACTGCAGATAACCAACATCTGGAGCCCCATGTCTGTCCTTGGCATATTAGTGGAGTGGCAGTCCTTACCCTGCTTTTTCTCTTTACATGTGCCCTGGCTGTGCACCCTTGTCAGTGTCCACCCATACTTTATTTCAGATAAGGTAAGACTGTCTTCTGCTCTTCAGATGTTTACAGAATGCGTTCATGCATGGCTTGATGCACAGGGTCCATGGATCTACAATCTGCCATAACGGCATCACCACAGAAGATGTTCACCTGTTCAGAACGGATGGCATTCACCTAACTGAGGAGGGCATTGTGTTGTTCTTGACCAACCTGCACAATGGCATGAGGAGAGCCATGCAAGATTGCTAACATGCAGCTTGTGAGAAGAATGGAAAACACCCATGACCAAGTCGGACCAATATAGTAAGTAAAACACTATTATGAAATGTGCTGTGTAAAATTAATTTCTCTGAGCTTGGCAAACGACTCTTATGGCAATTATGATTTTTTTCATCTTTTGGTAAATAACTTTGCAAGGGAGCATCTGAATGTGCCAAGTAATATCTCATTTTGAAGACAGTATTGCTGGTTCTAACATGGTAAAAGAATAGTGCCTGTATGTTTGACACATGTGCAGATATCAAAGTTTGTTTCGGACATAGGTTATGGAAATTATGATTTTTTTTTTCATATT